>NW_026067914.1:4560471-4584638 GCF_014885135.2 Alexandromys fortis | reverse complement strand
GGCGGTGGGGAAGAGACAGAAATCTTTAATAAATAAATAAATAAAAATTAAAAAAAGAAAACAAAGATGTATTCATGGCTACTCATTAAATTGTTCATTTATAATAAAAAAAATTAAGTACAGACCAAAACAGAGAACTCTCAACACAGGAATCTAAAATGGCTGAAAGACACTTAAGGAAATGCTCAACATCCTTAGCCATCAGAGAAATGCAAATCAAAACAACTCTGAGATTCCATCTTACACCTGTAAGAATGGCCAAGATCAAAATCTCTGATGACAAGTTATGCTGGAGAGGTTGTGGGATAAAGGGAACACTCCTGCATTGCTGGTGGGAGTGCAAACTGGTACAGACCCTTTGGATATCAATATGGTGATTTCTCAGAAAATTAGGAAACAACCTTCCTTAAGACCCAGCAATACCACTTTTGGGTTTATACCCAAAGGATACTCAATGGTGCCACAAGGACATGTGCTCAACTATATTTCTAGCATCTTTGTTTGCCATAGCCAGAACCAGGAAACAACCTAAATGCCCTTGCCTGAAGAATGAGAAAGGAAAATGTTGTACATTTACACAATGGAGAAAATTACACAGCAAAAAAAAAAAAAAATAATAATGATATCTCGAAATTTTCAGGCGAATAGATGAATCTATAAAACATCATATTAAGTGAGGTAACCCAGACCCAGAAAGACAAATATCACATGTACTCACTCATAAGTGGCTTTTAGACATAAAACCAAGAAAATTAGCCTACAACTCACAATTCCAGAGAACCTAAACAACAATGAGGACCCTCAGAGAGACATACATGGATCTAGTCTACATGGGAAATAGAAAAAGACAAGATCTCCGGAGTAAATTGGGAGCATGGGGACCTTGGGAGAGGGTTGAAGGGGAGGGGAGAAGAAGGGAGGAGAGCAGAGAAAAATAGCTCAATAAAATTAATAAAAAGGGGGGGGGGCAAAAAACCTGATGAGACAAGTCTTATTCATGATGATTTTAAAATATTTAACAAAATTACAAATAGAAGTAAATCCCTCAGTTTTACAGAGGGAATGAATCTGCAGCCTATATCTACCTCATACTTAATGATGGAAGAACAAATTATTTCCCCTTAAGAAACACACAAAGGGATATCTGTTTAACAGGACAATTAAAAATGCACTGTATGAAATTCACAAGGAATAATAAAAATGCTGTTTTAAAATCCATGGGATGTTTTGGTCAGTGCAATAAAGCAAGAAAAAGAATAAAATTACCCGGACTGAAAAAGTAGAACTATTGTTTTCAGGTGATGCAATCATCTTTGTAGAAATATGTGTAATCTCTACATCAATATGTGTGTTTAGTAAGATGGTGGAATTTTAAATTGGTATGAAAATTACATTGTACTTCTATATACTAGTCACAAAAATTACCAAAGAAGCAAGATAATGCCATTGGCAACAGCATCAATAAAGAAGAAATCTTTGAGGAAAAAAAATCTGACAAACTATGTGAATGATCCAGACATTGAAAATTGTAAAGACCTTGATTAGAAAATGTGACGACCTAGATGGTAGAGAAATACACTGTGTTCACAAGAGAGAAGACACAACATCGTTCTAGTCTCAAGTCTATCTAAGTTTAATTTTAGGGAAAATGACTAAATTTTCAGAAGGGAAATTAGTGGTTTCAACAAATATAATTGTACAGATTGACTAATATGTGGAAATCAGAAGGGCATAGAATAGCCAAATTTATTTTTGAGAGAGAACAAAACTAGAGAGTTAATGTCACTTGACGAAGATACATTATAGTTGTAGGAACTGAAACAGGGAAAGGTCAACACTAACATGGGTAAATAAATCTGTGCATTCATAAACATGTCCTGAAATACACTAACACATATATACACAATTGATCTGGGAAAAAAATGCAAAGGCAGAGCTCAGTGGAGAAAATAGTAGCATCTTGGTCAGTTTGGCTGCTGCTGGCCAGAAGCAGGAAGTCTACAGATAAATGAAAATAAATAAGAATATTAAATTTTAGTGATAAAGGAAAGTCGCTCAAGAATACTACTCAGCAAACTCATTTCATCTGTGAAGTTTTCTCATATACCTTCTCAAAGAAGCTTGAGAGACCCATTCCAGAGAGGCAATGCCAACACAATTACATAGTCTCTGAGGTCATAGAGGTTGGATAAACCAGTGCTGTGTTTTATGAAGTTCACTTTTCAAATAAATATTATCACTTTGATGTTTACAATGACCAAATTCAGTCGTAAAGACATTCAAGCAAACCTGTTTTCTAGTTTTAGCTTCCCTTGGGTTAAGTTTTGATACAAAAATTGTTTATCAAATTGTGCTTATTCCTAAAATAAAGCTTACATTGCCGCGGTCTTCTTATATTTTTGCAGCTGTCTCTCTTAGAACTTACTGCCCGTAGCTTGGAATAACATCTTTGCTGGTTAGGGAATCCTGGGGTGTTGGATTGGGTGTTTGCTTATGTAAGCTTGTATTCAAAATATATACTTGGAGGCTATTGGGAAATCTGAGGCTTCAGCAGTTAGGCAAAGAAGAGTCTCTGCCCTATGGAGGTTATAACAAATGATGAATTTGAGGCACAATTATGCACTTTGGAACATGGAAGCAAAGAAGTAGTATTTTTTTCATTCAAACTGTGAAAGCCATGTGAGTCGTCTGAGCCTCTAGAATAGATACACTATAGACTGGGTGAGTAGACCAACATCTATCTGTTATAGTTCCAGAGGCTGGTAGTTCAACATCAAGGTGCTAGCAGATCTAATGTTTACGGTGAGAGTGGCGGGTTTGCAGATAGCTATGTTCTCGCTTAGTCTTCACACATCAGAGAGAAGATGTCATCTCTTTAATGCTCATTTTAACAGGGTAGGTCAGTTCTAAATATCACTCAAAGCCTCCATCCCCACATACCAGCACACTGGAGATTAGGTGTCCAAGTAAGAATTTTGAAGGGACACACACATTCATTTGGGGGCGGGAGGGCTTGCAAAGTAGAAGGACCTAGAAAGTAGAAGCATCGGAGTTGGATGTTGTTATCTCATGTTCAACGGTGTTTTTAACTGCAAGAGGTAGGCACCACTACATGTGTGGTGGCATTTCAAATGTATTTTAACAAATAAAGACTGCCTGAAGATCTGAGAGTAAAACAGTCCCACTGGTCAGCCTTACAGACCAGATTATAGTAACACACACCTTTAATCCCAGTAGCCATTCTAGTTGCCATGGAAATCAGGTAGTGCATGCCTTTTATCCCAGCGGTGCATGCCTTTGATCCCAGCCCTAGAGAGGAATATAAAATGGGGTGAGACAGCTCTCAGACACAGTCTCCTTCTGTGATTCCTGGAGGCAGGATCGCCATTTTCAGACTGAGGCTGAGGTAAGAGCCAGTGGCTGGCTGTTTTACTTTTCGGATCTTCAAGTTGAACCTCAATTTCTCTCTCTGAGTTTTTATTAATCATGCTTCATACATGCAATCTGGGCTCCTGATCTTACAAATAAATCTTAGGCAGACATTCTTTTAAAGTGTGTTTCACCTTTTCTCCCTCTATACCAGTCCTTGCCTGTGAAAAACACAACCAGAAAGGTGGCAGTTTCAAAAAACATAGTGTCAATCCAGGGATTGAAAAATTCCCAGGGCTAAAGAAGTTGCTAGTTTTATAAGAACAATGTCTAATTTAGACTTGGCTTCTGTTTTGTGCTTCACTGATATTTCTCTTCTCTTTAAAATCTTATTCCACAAATACCCAGTAATCTTAATTGCAAAACAAAAATGGAATTGCATTCTTCCCAAGTCAATCTACAGTAGAGCTGGTTGCTACAATGGTTGCCAGTAACAACGTGGGCAGTGGCACTGGAAGACTCTGGAGTTGTAGAAAGAACCCAGAGCTCAGTGAACAAGTCTGATTTGTTTAGGTGAAGGCTTCAGCTAGATTCCCATTCTGCAGCTATTACAGGAAGACAGCAAGCATAAAGAGGAAGTAGGCAAACAGAAGAAAGAATAACTGATAGCAGAGTACATACGTCTTATTATACCCGTCTTTTCCCGGAAAGGTCCTTGGCTATAGTAGCTGGAGATCATATTTCAGTTGGATTAGACACCACATATTTTGTGTGTATGGGGAATAATTCAATACACTGTTGATATTTATTTGTAAACTCATTCTTTATAGCAAAGTATGACCGCCAAAAGCAATGAAAACTAAATTGCTTGGATTTTCATTATATTTTAAAATGAATGATTAGGTTACAGATATTCTTTTTATTTGCAAGGGAGTCCTATTCAGAAAGACTGTATTGCTGTGATGGTTGACACAGAGACTTACAACTAGTCAAAGAGACAATGCAAGTGACTGTGGAGTGGTCAGCCCCACATGGGACATCTATATCAACTTTTGCAAGGCTCAGGCAATGTTCTAGAAGAGGCATCAAAAAGAATGTAAGAAATGCAGAATGAGGAGATGTTGGGAAACACTGTCTTCTGTACATTAAATGATGATTGTCCTCAGGTTCACAGCAGCAGTGAGTACCTGCCTGAGACCAAACCAGCGAACAACCCCAGCATGGATCAGGGAGAGGACCATGAGCCCACCCCTCTACCTGAGTTATTGGTGGTTGTTGATTGCTAGGAGAGAGAGAATCCATTGGTTTTCTCCAAGGGTGTGGCCTCTCATGACTACCCCTCACAACAGGCAAGTACACAAGCAGAGCCCGTTAAGGAGTGAACACAAGCTAGACAAAGAATATCCCATCACCAGCATTCAAGTGGGGATCCTGAAGCCCCTGCCCTGAAGCTGGGCTGTTAAGAACAGACCAGCTAAGAGCCCTGAGAGTTTGGCCATCAGATAGAAGCATGGTGAATGAAGCCTGAGGGAGCTTTGAACTGGAAGAAAACAGATGAGTAAAAATACTAATGTTGGATTTTCGAGTCCATGCTTGCAGGAGAGAATGTTTCCATTAACAGGTGCTGAAATATTCACAGTGCTGTCTTGGTTTTCTAAATTGTCCTGATCCAGTTGCCCCACTGCTGGGTTAATACACCAGTTAGTCTAACAATGTACACACAGAAATGAATACACAGCATGAACCACACTTACTGCACTGCTTGGTGGCTTTCTAATTCATACTTGCTAAAGGAAAAGTTCTATAATGAGGTTTTTAAACCCAGAATTATCTTTCAAAGAACCTCTTTAGTCATGGGAAGGTCTTGCAATGACTATTGATAAGAGAGGTTTAATGTGTTAATTAATTCTGCCTGAACTAGATTTAATCTATTGATTTTTGACTACCTTCCGATGAAAAGAAGGAACATGGAGATGGGAGAGGTTTTGAAGGACAGGAAGTGGAGTTGCCAGTGTTAGTTCTATCTAGGCACTGCTGGCTGCTTCTTTGAAGGGAAATTTGATGAAGGATGCACCGTACTGGGCATTTTATATTTTCAGGGAGATACAATCTTTATATCTGCAGTGCCTGGCACATGGGTAGTGTTTAATAAATGGGAATTACTTCTGCTGTTATTGTTGTAATCTTTTACATCATAACTAGTTTGAAAATATCTGTAAAAGAGGCTCTATGGAGTCCAATGCTGAATTCTTGGGAATTTGGTTAGATAACAGGATGGCCCCAAGATTCTTTATTGTATGGAACATTGTCCTGGACATCTGAGTAGACACCCTGTGATTCTAACTCATGCTCTGTTCTTTAGTGGTTGTAGTGGTTTGACTAGGCTCATAAGTTTGAATTCTTAGTCACAAGGGAGCGGCGCTATTTGAAAATTAGAAGATTAAGAGGTGTGGCTTTGTTGGAGAAACTGTGTAACTATGGGCAGGCTTTGAGGTTTCAAAAGCTCATGCCAAACCCAGAGTCAGTCTCTCTCTCTCTCTCTCTC
The DNA here is from genome assembly GCF_014885135.2 of Alexandromys fortis. Lineage (NCBI taxonomy): Eukaryota > Metazoa > Chordata > Mammalia > Rodentia > Cricetidae > Alexandromys > Alexandromys fortis. The sequence continues at coordinate 4,578,724 of NW_026067914.1, read as the reverse complement.
TCTCTCTCTCTCTCTCTCTCTCTCTCTCTCTCTCTCTCTGTGTGTGTGTGTGTGTGTGTGTGTAGATCAGGATGTAGCTCTCAACTATTTCTCCAGCACTAAGCCTGCCTGCCTGTGCCATGCTTTCTGCCATGATAACGAACAAAGTCTCTGAAACTGTAAGCAACCCCCAATCAAATGCTTTCTTTTGTAAGAGTTGATTGATGATGGTGTCTCTTCATAGCAATAGAACAGTGATTAAGACTGGTGTATTACCTGCATTTCCCCCTTGGAAATTCCTAGTCAGTTCTTAGAACTAGTGACTTATCGGAAGCATTTTTCACTCCATGAAGCCTCTTCTCTCTTCACTGCTTTTCTCTAGGAAAGAGAGACAAGTTAATGAGGCAGACGGTCTGTGCTGAGAAAACCATGAAACTAGACAGTAGCTAGCCGAGGCTATTGGGTATTTTGTGCCTGACTGAAATGAAGAGACCAAACTGTTGAAACCATTTTATCAAGAGCACAGATGGGAAGAAGTTCAGGCTCCTGAATCTAAATTAGCTCTGCTTATGAGCCATAGGTAAAATGGCTTTCAATAGTGGAGAGTTATGTCACCTGACAGACGAAAACATACGCTGACCGCTGACAGTTATTGGACTCAGGTACATTCTCAGATGCTCCCAACAGCCTCCTGGGATGAGAATTTCCCCAAATTTGAGGGGATTGAATAGCTTGCTCAAGCCTGCATAATATCTAAATGCATCTGAACTCAGTCCCATGAAGCTTCAGCCCTATTCATAACTTTGTGCACATTGTCTCAGTGATGCCCCTGCCCAAAGGAATAATAGACAATGGTTGAACAGAGTTCTGTGCTGCCTCAAAGGGTAGAGGCTGAATCACAAGGCGAGGCCAAAGAGGCAGCTTTATGTCCAACATTAAGAACTGTGAGCCACCAGAGGTAGCCAAAAAAAGATGGAGGGGTTGGCTGGTGTACAAGATGGTGTGATCTGGGCCTAGCGTGAGTCTGTGCTCTGTGCAGAACCTCATGCATTGAGAGGAGGGGCTGTTCTCTCTGCTCTGTGCTGGGCATTCACGAGTTAGCTGAGAAGCTGGGTGTGTCAGGGTTGTAGGCACTGCAAATCTACACTTCTGCGACTTTAGATGACGTGGTGCAGAAGGTCTCACAGGTGACTCCTATTCCTCAAACAAGACAGGTGCATCTCAGAAACTTCAGGAACACTCTCTCCCACATAATCCCCATGCATTCTCCCCGGTTAAGCCTCCCCACCTGTACAGCTTCGCGAGGTGGACACCTGGTCGTCGCTCTATTAAGAATTCTCCCTTTCACAGCCCCTGCTGGACCCCCAGCTCCCTCCCTCTGCTTCATGTCCTCTTTCACACTCAGCACACATCATTCTACAATATACACATCATTAATACCTTATTTATTATCTCTCCCTACTCTGATTTGATGGGATCAAGAATGTTTTTCTTCTGCAACCTAGTATCTGGAATATTGTAGGATTAAATCATGAAATTCTACAGTAAATGAGTGAAAATTTGGCATGTTTCATCTCATTTGTGGGTGATAGCTTTGAATTTTAAGATAAATACCTATTAATGCATTAGTAGAACAAGGCTGGGAATCTGCACTGAACTCAGGCTCCACTTACACCCAGGTGAATGACTTATTGAAGGAAATATTCCATAGTTTTGGTTGTCTGCTTCTTCTCAAGTTCTCTATGCCTTTAAAAGAAAAGCCAAATAATTTTAAATAAACATGGATACGAAAGTAAAAAGAAAAGCTGCCATTCGTTCCTTTGGCAGCACACTTCGTTCTTTATGCAGCTGTGTATTGTGGGGGTGGGGCTTGTCCCACTCAGATCCTTTGCTGTCCCAAGAGCTCTTCATTGTTGGCAACACCATCAACAGACAAATCTAGCAGCCAGCATATGTTTGCACAATCCATCCATGAACCTTCATGCTGGGGATTTTCCACTGTGTGGTTACTGCCTAGGGGAAAATTTCAGGGCAGTAGGAGAAAGATTGATAGGTTGCTCCTGATAGTGTGTAAGCCGTGTTGATTGGCATTCCCAACACACCAGACACACAGAGCTAGTATGATTGTTTTATTTTTCTTCACCCACACACATTTTGAAAGTTTCGTTATTTTTTTAGTATACTTATATGGCTTCTCATGAGTATGTGGGAAGGATTTTATATGTATTATGGGAAAACACAGTCACTAAGTAATCAATTGTTTGATAATATGTAGTATATACTTATTTAGTGAAACAAATATATATACTTAACTAAAATAATATTTCTGAAGAATAAAAAGCCTCAAGAAACTATAAAAATAAGACTAAAATAACCCCGAGACAAACAGAAGGAAGAAAATAAGAGCATATCAGTAAAACTGAAAGCAGAAAAAGAAGAAAAAAGAGAAAGCAGCCAGGCGGTGGTGGCGCACACCTTTAATCCCAGCACTCGGGAGGCAGAGACAGGCGGATCTCTGTGAGTTCGAGACCAGCCTGGTCTACAGAGCTAGTTCCAGGACAGGCTCCAAAGCCACAGAGAAACCCTGTCTCGAAAAATCAAAAAAAAAAAAAAAAAAAAAAAAAAAGAGAGAAAGCAGCAAGATGGCTCAGTGGGTTGAGGTTCTTAGCCACAAGCCTGAAGACAAGCATTCATTCCCTGAGACCCACCTGGTGGAGGAGGAAAACTGACTCCTGCTTGCTGTCCTCTGGATCTAATATGTAGAAATCATGGTTCTTGAATCCCACCCCCACACATACACAGAAAGGAATGCACACATTCATGCGCAAAATAAATAAATGCAATGAAAATTTAAAAATAAAACAAAAACAATTAATCAAAGAGTTGATGTCATTATTCCCATTTGGCCCTTTACACCACTGTAGTCTATCTCCCCTCTTGAAACTCTCCCATGGCCCCTTTCCTGACCTCTATAGTATTCCAAATGAAAACACATATCTTAAAATTCAAAGCTATCACCCACAAATGAGATGAAACATGCCAAATTTTCACTCATTTACTGTAGAATTTCATGATTTAATTTTTTTAGCTGAATAATACCCCATTGTATAAATTCATTATGGATATTTAGGTTGTTTCCATTTCCTAGCAATTGCGGATAGAGCAGCAATGAACACAGATGAGCTACTACTCTGTAGGACAATACAGATTCCTTGGGATAAATGCTTAGGAGTGGAGTATCTGGATCCCAGGGTATATCTATTTCGAGCCTTTTAAAGAACTCTCACACTGATTTCCATTGTGGCGACACCAGTTTACATTCTACTCAGAGTAATAAGAGATCCCCCTTCACCGCATCCTCACGGGAGGTGTGCTCACTTGTTTTCCTAATTTCAGTCATCCTGACTGGGGTAAGATAACATTTCAAACAATTTTAATTTGCATATGTCTGATTGCTGAGATATTGAACACAAAAATATTTCTTAAACGTTCATATTTCTTCTCTCGAGGATTTCACTGACTAGTTTTTGTCAACTTTTTGACAAAAGTCATGTGGATGCCTACTATCATAGAAGCTTCATAAAATATATGCATGTGCACACACATATAAAGAACCCTATGAGGGGGCAGCAATGCCATGAAAGATAATATAAACTAACCAATTAAAACCTTAGCATCAATCTTTTGGAGTTGTTGGCCAGTAAGGTCCCATATACCCCCAAACATTATAGGCCTTTGCCTGGTTACCCACATGAACTTGACAGTAAGACCCTGTTTCAGAAGACATCACATGCTTGAGTCATATAGCATGTAGAAAACAAGCTGATACTTACCTGAAGTGTCATCCCTAATGATTGGCTCTTACAGTGCTAGAGGGGCTATTCATGCTACCAGCAGAAGAAGTAACCATTAGTCTTACTGAGCTGTGAATACTGTAAGCTACAGTCATGACTGACATGAGAAGGCGAGCTCACTAGTACAATAACAGCATAGATGTAATGGGAGGAACCAACCACTTTCTGATTGTATTGAGGACCCACTCCACAAGATGGGCCTAATATCTGATAGATTTACATAGATATGTCGTAGGCTTCAGGGGAGGGTATACTACTACTATTCCATTAAATTGACATATTATAAAACTAACTCCTGACATCTTTTTGTTATATCCATAAATTAATGCACCTCTCAGCCTTTATCAGAGAAACTTCTTGTTGCAGTAGATGGTGATTGATACTAAGACTTGCAACTGGCTAGGTGTAGAAAATAGGAGACTCTGGAAGACTCCTTTATAAACGGAGTATCTGCATCGCATCCCTTCATCCCAAGGCTCATAGATTGTTGTGAAAGAGAGAGCCGGAAGATTAAAGACTATCTACCACCTCTGGAAATATATAATAATCTAAGGAAACAGTGTTTTCTATATATAGCAGGGCAGATGCATATGTGAATGCATAAGCAGTTATGATACCAGGCACAAAACATGCAGGCTTAGGGTAGAAAAATTGCCATCATCAAGTGGGGATGTGGACATGAAATTCTGTCCCCAGGCTAAGGGACTATTGATAACTGTCAGCTACTGGAAGAGGGGGAGTCAGCTTTTTTTTAAGCGTGTGTCCCCTGGGAGGTCATCTATCTCTAGTTGAGGGCTACACATTCTAGAGTATATACGCAGCACGATCTGTACTTGATAGACTTTAAAAAGAGGACACATGATAACGTGGGTAGAAAAAAGAGGGAAGAATCCGGATGGAGTTGGGAGAGGGGATATATATTGTCAAAATACACTGTACAAACTTCTCAAAGAAGTAACAAAAATTGGGGGAAAATAGTTGGTGATCTGAAAAGACCAATAAAGCTGACAAACTCTAACAAGACTGACAAAAACAAAATAGAAATCGTCAGTGCTCAAAATATATAACTACAATATAACTACAATATAACTACAAACCCTGTGCACATTGAAAGGATAACTGGGAAATACTACCCACAAATCTATACAGAAATTCTGACAGCTTAGATGAAATGATCAGTTCCTTGTGAAACAAAAGACAGCTCACTCAACATGGAAGATCTATTTTGAGTAGTCTTCACACTGTTACAGAAATTGAAATCATAATTTCAAAACTGATAAAGAAGAAATCCCCATTCCCAGAATTCCAACCAATTGTATCCTACATAACCTCTTCTAAAAAACAGAACAAGACCCTTTATCTAATGTCCAGAGTTTGGTATATTACTAAATTTCCTAATATCTGGGTTATTTAAATAATAAAAATCCACCTTTCCTGAGAATCTGGTGATTTTTTTTCTGCTTATCTAAGCCTGGTAATCTGTCCAGGCATAATTGTTATGGGTTTTTTTGCTGACCTGTCAGCTGGGTACCTGTTATTTTAAGAGACAAGCTCCACCCACTCCCAGTCTCTCTCTACCCAGTGAGGCAAGCCTACCTGGGCCCCCCTCTCTCCCTATTTCACTCTCTTTCTTGCTCTACCTCTGTCTTTCTCCCCATACCTTTCTACCCTTATACCCTCCCAATACCCATTAAATAAACTCTCTATACCCAAGCTCTCTCTGCATGGTATATCTGTCTGTTCCTTTTACCTGCCTTGGTCCCCCACACCAGCAGGGGGACCTGCTAGGGTCACTCATGCTGTAGATCATAACAATAATTACAGGATAAGAAGAAAAAAGTTCTCTTTCTATACTACATTGAAATCATGGGTTCACCTGGTACACACCTATAATCCCAGCATTGAAAGGCTAGACAAGAGGATCCTGAAATTACCATTCCCTGGATACAGCCACTATGTGTGACACCAGCTGACTACTGATTTAAAAGGCCAGCTATGTGCCTTCCCAAAGCTCAGCACAGGAAGATGGCACCGGCGAAAATAAACAGGAATACACATTTACGTTAAAAAAGTGATGGAAGAGCAATACAGGGCAGTCACTGATCCATAGAAATTTCTAAATCTACTTGGACATATAGTATCTAATGCTACAGGATTGGTCTGTCTAGATCAGAGCCCACTTCTGCAACCCCATGTCTTGTTTCACTCTTTGGCTCATTTTTATATTGTTTTTGGTTATTCTTGTTTCTGCTTTCTTTTTTATAAAAATATTTTTATTTCATGTGTATTGGTTCCTTGCCTGTGTGTGTGGGGGTGTTGAATCTCCTAGAACTAGTGTTATTATTTATAAATAGGTGGTGGTTCAGGGGATTGGTCCCATGAGGGGCAGTGGCAGGTCCCCCGAGGCCTCGGCAGGTCCCTTTGGCAGGTGGGAGAAGGTGGTGGGTGAGAGACAGACAGATATATCATGCAGAAAGAGTTTGAGTATAGAGTTTATTTAGTGGGTTATGAAGGGGAAAGGGAAGAGGGAAGGGGGAAAGGAAGAAAGGGGGAGAAGATAGAGAGAAGCTATGAGAGAGGTGGGGAAAGGAGGGAGGGGGGAGGTAGTAGTTACCTCTTCAGAAGAGAGAGAGCAGGCTGCAGAGGAGGCTGGAGATCTGCTTGCCTTGGCAGGGTTTGTCTCTTAAAGGGACAGGGTACCCAGGTGGCTGACCAGGCTAGCAGATTATTATAACTAGAGTTTTAGACAGTTGTGAGATCTTATTTAGTAATAATCATAAATAGAATCTTTGTTTGGGCAGCAACTAGAATGAGTTGGGATGCTATTAAAAGATATCATGTATGTCCAGACATGTGCGTGCGCGTGCGCACACACACACACACACACACACACACACACGGACACGGACAGTGGTTGTGTTGGGTCACAGAAAAAGACTTAGTCCTAAAAAAGCTTGAAACACTAGGGTGTTGTGATAGCCCAGGACTCTTGGCTCTGTGGAATAGAACAAATGATAATGGAAATATTTTTCTTGGCATTTTAGTGGCTGACCTGCATGAACAACTTTGATTATTTAATCAGAGGGAAGATCTGCCTTCCAGCATCACAGGGTGTTTGGCTGTTTATGCAGAGCCTCTGACCATGTTGTAGAACTGAAGCTCACTATCTTCTCCATTTACTTTCTCTCTCTCTCTCTCTCTCTCTCTCTCTCTCTCTCTCTCTCTCTCTCTCTCTCTCTCTCTCTCTGCAGCTCTCACTTGCTAGTGTCTTTATGACCATGGGGGACCAACTCCTTTCTCCTTGCTGGGATTTGGCTTAGCTTAGCTTTCACAGATCTTGTTCATGCTGTTGCAACCATTACAAAGTCATATTGGCAGAATTAAACGGCAACAGTGATAATAATAAAAAAGCAGTGTAAAGAATGGTAGTGGAGGGTCTTAGTAGAAATAGGAGTTTTGCTGCCAATTTTCCTCGAATGTATACACCTTTTCAAGGGCTGTGGCTTAGAAAAATACTTGCTAAGGCAGCAACATTTCAGTCCTAAATAGAACATGAAATATCACATCCCTCTTTCAGGGATTATGCAGACGAGGACATAGAAAGTGTAAGAGCCAGGGGCAGAGGGTGGCTACAAGGGAACTGTGTCTTCTGGATACAACAGGGCAGCCCATCCTTGGTCACACCTATGAAGAAAGGTGACTCTACTACCCACCCTCTGCCCTGAGCTAGGCACATTAACAGTATTATTCCTTTGAGTTAAGGCAGCTTGTCATCAGAGCAGGGTCAGGACAAAGAATAAAGCAACTGAGCTCCTGCTGGGTGCTTCGGACTGGTTTGAATCCCGCCTACATCAAATGAGGTCAGTATAGTTCCTTTTGCTGAAGAGATGATGGCCTTAGCCAGAGTTGCCATCCATGGGCAACTGTCAACTAGCTGCACATAGCAGGTTCATCCAGTGAGGCTCCGGATCTGCTTATTCCACAGACCCTCTAGAGCTGCCCCCTCCCAGCCCTTCCTCAGCTACGGACACGCTACCAGTAGGCAGCTCTCTGGTTAAATCATTGAAGATCTTTCTCAAACAGCTTGCAAGCGGCTGAGAAAGAGTGAAGTAGAATACAGGCTGAACTAGCTCAGTCTGCTGAGGACGGACTGTAATGGACAGAGGTGACACAAGGATGTCAACCAGAGAAAGGCAAAACACTCCAGCCCAAAAATTCCTAAGAAAACACTTCTTACTTTCCACTCCACTCCCGCCTCATTCCCCCGGCAGTTCACATGTTCTGAGCTCTAACCCTGCGCAAAACTGAGCAGCCTTTGCATAATATATTGTTTCAAATCTTGCAATCCTGCATGGGAGGCATTATTACATCCACTTTGCTGACAGTACTGAGACTCAGTGATGCCCAGCACTTCTTCGTTTCTCATAAGCTATTGTGGACTAGAGTTAGAATTCAGACCTCTGTTTTGACTCTAGTGACCAGACTCCAAATCATAATCTATGCCTAAAGCCATTCTGCTAGGAACTTTTCAGAAAATGGTGGACTGGGCAGCCTTCTGGTCAGAAAGTCATGTAAGAGGTCTCAGCTTCCTGTTGGGAAATAACAGAAAATTTCCACCGTCTGTGTAGTTTTCCACCTGAGAAGGCTTCACATTTTACCTGGGTCAACGGCACTTCACTCACAGCCTGAGGAGATTCGAGAAACTAACGACTGGAGTTTGAGCTCAGCCTGTAATTATGTAAGCTCACTTCTGAGCATACCAGTAACTTTCCACTTCGGCCTACATAGGAAGTATCCCCCATCTCCTAGACATGATGTACATTCATTTTACAGGGTCAGTCAGAGGATGCAAAATGACAGGAAATTCAACAGAGCTTTTCCCTTTTCCCACATTAACCCCAAATACACCTTCATCTTTTAACCAAGATTTCCTGAAGAATTTAGAACTCAAAGATACTTGAACTGGAAGCATGCAATTTATTTATTGTGATTCTCCTTCATCTCATACAGTGCCCGATACTCTACAGGCACCCGGAAAGTATTTGCTAGATGAATTAACTAATGGGTATATTTATGGACAAATGAATGAAATGTGAACTTGAAATGAGAAGGAGCCAGTTGTTATATACAACAGACAGTACAATTTATCTGCAGGGAGCCCCTCGACTTCAGGATATTGAGAGCCATTTAAAGGGCTGCCCCCTTCTAAAATATCTAAAAATTAAAATCACTTGGGTTTCTATGAACCTGGATAGAAGCCCAAGCAATCACAATAGCCACCAATGGAACATTACAGGAATATCTTCTACACCTTTGGGTACTTCTAGCAGGTTAGTCTGGGAAATGCTGAGAACAAGACAACTTTTCACTCTAAGATTTTGCTTGCCACAAGGTAGAACTTTTAGACAATCCTGACTTTGGATGGGAAGAGGGAACTCCATTGAGCCCTGCAGTTTTAAGGGCACCCATAGCATGTTGGAAGGTCATCCTGGAGAAGCCAGTGTTCCTTGCAGACTCAGGATTCCAGCTGAGTCCCAGTTGTATTTGTTTCTGCTGCTTCTTGTTTGCAATCTAACTTTAAAGCCCTAGCCACCCCTTAATGTCCAAGAATTTCCTGAAACAGCTCAGATCTTCTATGTGGATGGATTCCTTCCTCACCTAGCCACGTAACACGTCTACTAGCTCTGCTGTAGATATAGTCTCCTTTTCGTGAGACTGCAAAGCCATCAGTGATCTTGGTTATTTATCTCTGAGGCTCTTTCCAGAGCTTAGCAGAGTATCAAATATAAAGTGAGACCTCAAGACATAATTAAAAGAGAGGATCGATTATTTGGCATTATCTTCATCCTTAGTGCACCTGGGTGATATGCCTGCTGGGGGAGAGGAGAAGTGACAGAAAAAACTTCTTTTAGTAAGCATCACAAACCCCACTAAACTGTCCATGTGACAATGTAGTAGTGGTTAAGGACTCCATCATTGGGACTGGAGAGATGGCTCAGTGGTTAAGAACATTTGCTGTTTGGTTCCCAGCACTCATGTGACTTCAGCTCTAAGATATCTAGCACATTCTTTTGGCCTCTATGGACATTGCATACACACATACATACACATATACATCATATACATACACAAAATTTACACACACACACACACATTAAAAAAATAAGAAAAAGAAATCAACCAATCAAGCCATTTTGGGCCTTTATAAAACCTGGGCTCAAATCCAAGAGCTGGACTTAAAATTCCTTGACTTCAAGGAAGCCGTTGACCTCTCTAAACTCCATTTTCTCAAATGTGAAGCAAGATCAAAGACAATATCTTGTTCCTTACAAAGTACTCTAGCAGTTTTTATTGGGTTGGCTGTTGCTGTCACCTATGTGGCTACAGAACCTTGATACTAACAGCCAAAATCAGGATCTCTTTGAATCAAAGTTCAGAGCACTCCTAACTCCCAGGCTGTTGTCTATCTGAAGGAAGGAAATTCAAAAGCCACTAGTGAAGCCATCATGAGCTTTAGAGTCCCATCAGGTAAGCAGAGTGGATAATGACGTTGAAAGTTCTGTCTAGTCTCTTCACCGTTCAAAAATACTTTCTTTTCTTGGTTGTCACAGATACTAAGCATCAAGGGACACATGCTGTGGCTTGCTATTGGTACTACTGCACATTGATGTTCTTGAAGTAGAGTTTAAAAAATCCGTCAGTTATCTCATTATACTTTCCATAGCAGGTAAGCTTAATTATTAGGAGAGGAAGTTTCCCAACACGAAGCAAGCACAGAGAGCACTCAGACACAGAAAGACATGGAAAATTTACAGTTCCTAAGGCGAAGTTTATAGGTAGACTGCAGCTACCACACAGCCTTGCTCAAGTTCAGGAAGCAGGGGGTTAACAAGTAGAAAGTGACTTCTGCCTGCTGGAAATTTCCACTGCTTGCTTTGTTGTGGAAGGGGTGTTTCAAAGGCTGCTACCAGGAGTGCTCTCTCTGTGAATGCAAGTGTGTGTGTGTGTGTGTGTGTGTGTGTGTGTGTGTTAGAGAGAGAGAGAGAGAGAGAGAGAGAGAGAGAGAGAGAAGAGAGAGAGAGAGAGATGTGCCTTCATCATTCCTGTGTAATGCTGTGTCATGTTGTTTTTCTACAACTTCCTTATCTTCCAGGGTTCTCTGGAGCCACCAGCAGGCCCTTCCTGGCTTGTTTACTATATAATCAGTGTCCTGCTGTGCACGGCCCCATACCCTCTTTCTGATCTAGTGATATCCCATCACAAAACCATTACTAATGATAATTGCTAAGGAAAGACCTATTTGGAAAAGTCTAATAAACATATTGACTTATGTAAGAAAAATAAATATTAATGCAGGCCTTGACTCAGGTTTTCAGCAGGAGGCTTCTCCAATGGCTTGGTACAATGATGTGTGTGTTACTGATACTATAGATGCTTTCCCAGCTTATGCCTGGTTCCAATAATACATCCCTCCAATGGTGTGCTTGTAGCACTAGCAAAAGAAGAAGTTATATCTTGTCTTTAACATAAAACTGAAGACATTTTCATTTTATATCTTCCAGAGACCATTTGTATTCCTTGTATTTGTGACTACTTAATTTAATGGTAATTACTTAATTTTTTAATTTATGTTTTTGTACAGGAGAAAAATGTTAAAAACAACAATATACATAGACTTGGGATTGGGTTTAAAAAAAGTGGATTAAACAAAAGTGTTTTAAAAACATAAAAAAATAAATATTGATGCTGGTAAGTTGGCAATGCATGAAGAAAGATGTAAGTTCAAAGCCCTTAGGAACCCCAAAGCAGCACTTGAGCTAACCCCTCATTTTATTGTAGCGATGGACTTGAGCAGATGCAGAACTAGTTAGAAAACATGGCTTTAGTCCAACATCTTGTAGTCAGCCACATCAAGTAGTTATGCACAAAGTAGTTATGCACTACGGTAATGTCCTTCAAAGTAATTAATTGAGGGACTCCTTCCTCAGCTGTTGTGATTAGGAAAGAAAAATACCTATATAGCATTTTTAAGTTCTATCTGTGAACCACCCTCCTGAAAACTAACATTGCAGACTTCTGTGCAAACATGGAAAATGAGTTGACATGCCTCAAGGCATGCCTACCTTTTCCCTAGGACACTGCGGATGCTGGGAGGGTCACCTCTGAACCACATCTGTGTCCTTACCACAGAGAAGAGGAGAATGGTTCATCTAGGAACAACAAAAGCCTGTTCCAGGACTAATGGCAACACCAGTTTGAGGCAAAACTGTAGAAAGGAAATTTTTTGAAAGGGAGGAGAATGGCACAAGGTAGAATCCAAAAGGTGCCCGCTTGCTCAGCTGCCATCTTGGTGGCTCTCTGGAGATTTTGGGAAGTGTCAGACTTTTGACTATTCTTCTGCAGACAGCTGTGAATCAACTAGACCTTTCGGTGTTGCTTTACTAACGTGGCTCCCTGAAGTCGAAGAGGAGGCTAGAAGCCGGGGTGGGAGGAGGTCGTCCCAGGGTCGTCCTTGTAGCACATTCTGAACAGTTCCAAGGTGGAAGCACTTGGCAGCCAGTGTAATCTGCGTGGTCCCGAGCAAGCGTTCCAGATTCCGTCTGAGGTCACCAGCAGCCTGCCCCCATAGCAGGTCAGGATGCTCAGCTGTGTTATAAGAAATGCTTGCTGCTGTGGTTTGGCATCCTTTTAAATGTTCAAGTGTTGAAGATTTGGTCCCAGCTGTTGCTACTGTGGAGCAGTGACTGGACCGTGAGTGTGAACAATGTCCATTGCAAACACCTGCGGGGGGGGGGGGCAGTTTGTGCCTAGGAGCTGTGCTTAGTAATTTATATGATCCAGATGAAGGTTTTCATGCTCAAAATACATTATAGTCAAAGCTGAAGTCCCCGGCCTAAAAACCTGGCTCCGCAGCCAATATTCTTCCTCTTGAAGCCTCGTCCACCCTGCTACTCTTGATAGTGGCAGCAGCGTTCCTCTGAGCATGGACTTTGCTCATTACACTGTTTATCTTTCCCTGTCATAAAATGCTTGAATTCTCCAACTTGATAGACTGGAAACCAGCCTAGATTTATATTAAATAGTTGTTCAGCAACAGTCTGGTGACAAAGCAATGCAGACTCTAGATATACGAAGAGTGACTTAAATATTAGACATAAAGTATATCTTTTCTGGTGACTGGACTAGGATAGGTAACACAACAGCCAGGCCTGGATTGGGCAATGGCCTTAACCACAGTCACCTGTGCCTACCCTAGCCTGACAATTTCTCTAGATCTTAGCGTTTCTTCAGTGGTTTACTAACCTCAGAGATGTTGGTATGTCGGGCAGTACAATTCTTTTTTTTTTAAATATTTATTTATTCATTTATTTATTTATTATGTATACAATATTCTGTCTGTGTATATGCCTGCAAGCCAGAAGAGGGCACCAGACCCCATTATAGATGGTTGTGAGCCACCATGCGGTTGCTGGGAATTGAACTCAGGACCTTTGGAAGAGCAGGCAATGCTCTTAACCTCTGAGCCATCTCTCCAGCCCGGCAGTACAATTCTTTTCTTGTATGAGGCTGCCTTGGCTTTTGGTTGTTTGACTGTGTTCCCGGGTAGAGAGCTGCGGCCTATTCCACATTCTCTTCATGTATGACAACCAGAAAAGCCTCCACAGAGTGCCACATGTTTCCTGGGAAACCATCACACCGCCTGTCGAATGGTGAGGACCCCTAAGTCAGAGGGCCTCTGTGCCCGTCGAAACTCAGTTTGACTTTGCGTCTCAAAGACTGAAAATGAAACAAGGACTAGTAATAGAATTTTTTTCCTGTCTCAAAATCACTACTGGTAAGGCAGCTAGTCTTTGCCAAGCTATCAAGGTTCCAGACTTCTTTTGTTATATTGCCAGACGCTGGGTATTGTCTTTTCTGCCATGATATCCACATTTCAATGGGCAGATGTTAGAAGGGAGATGGAGTGAGGAGGGCCACGCTGCTTCCTTATGGTCTGTGTTTCCCGTGTAATTACTCTCACCTCACTGGCCAGCGTTTAGTCACATGATCACAGGTAGCCGAAAGGAAACTAGGAATACAGTCTTTCCCATGGACTGCCGTGGACTCAACCTAATTAATTTAACGTCTTTGGTCTGACTGTTGTTGTCTTTCTTTTTAAAATTCTCGTTTGGTGGGGGATAGGCTTGAGGAATGTGTTCTTGGCTGACGTGGGGAGGTGGGAAGCATGATCCATGGCCCTCTGTGTCCTTTCATTTTGTCGGGCCACCAGGGCCCTCAAGGCCCAGAGATCGGAGTCATAGAATTACACAGCCTTGCAGACTTGCTCCGAAAGTTAACAGGTCACTGAGTTCAGATTGAGAAAGAATTCTAAAGGTCAGACTCCTGTTGGCTATGGACAGAAATATGTCATTGCTGAGGGCAAATCCTGAAGCTTTGACTAAAAAGGTTTGTGTGGTAAGAGATTTGGAGATCAAAGTAAGGCCCTCCAAAGTGAAGAAATTCTACCCAAACTGGGTGACTTCTGAGACAATGGAGGCAGTGATCAGGGCAAGGGGAGAACCAAGATTGTTTTTACAGTCTTATTGTGACAAAACTGGCAAACCTCTGAATGTGTTCATTTATGAATTTACTTACAAATAATGTTATTAGTGGGTGGATTGTTGTGCCTTTTTCTCTTCAAGACTGGGATTTTAATATGGCAGCCTGCTGTTCCTCTGTGAACTGATGATAGCCTGACAGAAAAACATAACCGGAACCTTACACTTCAAAATACTTATTATAGCTGTTGTTAATTATTTACATGACTACCTAATTATGCAATGTGTAATTATTATCACACCACATAATTATATCATTATATAATTACACAGGTAGTGTCATTTTCCCCAGGTAAGATGTTCATTTTTAAAATGTGCTAAATTGAAATGTGTTTGCTTCTAGCCAATAATACCAAGAAGGATGGAATCGAGTTTTTCTGCTACACAACAAATGGTCATCAAATTTTCATGAATTTTAATGAGGCTATGGCTATGGTCATCACATGTTTAAAATATTTTACTGTGAAGTACCATGAACACATAAAAATACACAAATACATAAATGGCACATGCGAGTTACCACAACATGATCAATCAATCATCTGTGCATCTATGGCAAAAACTGAATCCACCATTCCCACGGTTCTCCTCGCGTCTACCCAGTCACTTTCCATTGTTTCTTAGAGCATCAACACTGGGCTGGCAGAAGAGAGCTAGGTTTATCTCTTTTGATAAGTCACATCTTTTGATAGTCATATCTTTTCTCCCTTCCTTCCTTTGATTTTATGTGTATAGGTGTTGTGCCTTAATGCACGCTTATGCATCGCATCACGTGTGTTCCAAGTCCATGGAATCCAGAAGATGTCAGATCTCTTGGGACTGGAATTATAGACACTGTGAGCCACTATGTGGGAACTGGATTTGAACCAGAGTGGTTCATTGAAAGAGCAGCCAGGGCTCTTAGTCTCTGAGCCATCTCTCCATCCCCACATCTTTTCTTAAGACAACTACTTTTAGTTTCATATCTTATCAAAATTTGTTATCTGGGTATTATTTTAGTCAATAAGAGAACTATCTAAAATAGGACCCACTTCCAAATTCAATCAATAAAGAACAGTTCTAATCTGAGATGTTTTATTTTTAAGACAAAGAAGAGGAAAGGGATGGAGAAATCAACCAACAGTTAGTAAATCTCCTTGGACTTGACACATGTCACTTTCTGATTTATTCCATTAGCAAAAGTAAGCTTTTATTAATGGCTACATTTGCTATTCAGCCTAAGTGTATGTGGAGGGGGACCATTAGGAACAACAGTGAAGATTATTACAAACATCACTTTCAAATGAAGATCAATACAAGGTTATAATCTGAAAAGCAAAGGGAAAGGGAAGTAACTCACTGTAGATAGAACCAATATATTTTTGAAGACTCTTAGGTAAAAGGAAATCCAATGAAAAATTAAGCATTGTCTCAGACATGTTAGTTTCTCATGTAGTCCATATAAGACCAGTGACATCCATAGGAAACATCTACAATGCATAGGCTTTCCAATGAATTCTTTCATTTCCAGGAAAGCTTGAGGAATTATAAAGATACCATTCAGACAAAAGAACCATAGTCAAACTCCTGCTTTGCATCAAAAGCCTTTACTTACAACCTGTATTTTCAGCATCTCTTCTGGTTCATAATCCTGTCCTTCACGTGAAAAGATAAATTCCCCTCCACTCTCCCACACATGTTATCTGTGATGCGTTTTCAGAGATTTCATGGTGTCTGCGCTGTGTGGATGACTTAAATCCTGTTTGAGACTGAGAGACTGGAGCACAAGTTAATGTCTTCTGATGACTCTTGGCCATAACATTTTATTTGAGCTGCGCTTCTTAACCTCCTGTATATCTGTTTCCTTGAACCACTTGTTTCTCTTTGGGGGCAATTCCCCCTCATTTTCAGTGACTCAGACTTCTTGTTTTGTTTGTTTAGTTTTTGAAACAGGGTTTCTCTGTGTAGCTTTGATGCTTGTCCTAGAACTAGCTCTTGTAGACCAGGTTGGCCTTAAACTCACAGAGATCCACCTGCCTCCACTATCCAAGTGCTGGGATTAAGGCGTGCACCACCACCACCCAGCTTGTGACTCAGACTTCTTGAAACCAAGGCATAATGCTTAAGTTTGGTTTAATTAAGAGAATTTGATTCTTCAGTAACACAAGCCTGGCACCTTAGGGAAAGTATACAACTATTATATTCTCCCAGTGCTCCTTTGTTCAGTGCTAGGGAAGCTAGATGTCTGTTAAAAACAGTATAGAAGGTTCTGGTAACCACATTCTAGAAGGTTCCTGGACTGAGTAATATTCATAGATAAATGACATTGTATGAAAAAGTTTATAACCTTATTCCCATAGGATGTTATGAAATTTCCAGCATTTTCTTTTATTATAAATATAGTCAACTAGTCATTGCAGTACTGATGATGCCAACAGTAGGGGTTAGGGATATTAAATCACATTATAGCTATCAAATATCATATTTATACTTGTTTATATTTGTCAGTGCTTTGGAATTCTCAGAGAATTGCCACCACATCTTACGTAGTAAATAAACAACTCTGTTAAAATATCTTGTATTAGCTTTTTTGAATATTTCAATATTATGGATTTCCTTTAAAATTCAATGTATATTATTTATGCTTTTACAGGCTATCTGAAAAGATATTCACGATTTTCAACCAGACAGTAAAAAAGTTCACAGTACAGAGATTAAAATGTTTGTTCTAGATGTGTTCTAGAAAGGATAGAAAGGGATCAAATAATACATAGAATAGCATTCTTTGGTGTAAATATAGGTTTTTAGTTCATATATAGACTAGATGGCAAGACTATCTCAGTTATTTTAATAAAAGAAGTATTTGGTTCATGTCATTCACTGATGGACAAAGCTCTTCTTTTGCTTCTCCTGAAAGTGAGTTGAGCAAGTATCTCCGTCCTCCTTTACTCCCCTCTTCCATGTCCCCCAACAATGTGCATTCGGATCTCTAAAACTATTTTCTAGGCTGTCAGGTTTGTCTTTAATGATTACACCAAGTAGACATTTCTGACCTTTTGCAGTGAGAAGTGAATGAGACTTTAGTGCAGCACATTTCCTGTTGTTGGCTGAAATTCTGCTAGAGAAGGAGCCTTGGGAGTAGAAAACTCCCTGCCTGATCCCCATGGTGCTTGTGATCAAGGAAAGGGGCCCCTGCCCACCTCGGTGCAGGGGTGAAGCTATTCTAACAATAATGACGGGAAGTGCTGGCTGAAAGTGTGTAACACACCCTGCAAGGATGGATGGGGTCATTCAGTCTCTTTGTGTTAATTCTAATTTGGAGGGAAAAATTGGGGTCTACCAATATTCTGCAGATGAATTCTTTATGCATGTCAGACAGCCAGGCTCACAGGTCAGGTGGGGGGTGTGACATGTGCTAAGTTCACAGAGCAGTAAGGTAGACAGCCACCTTCCCTCCACTTTGGGTGCCCGAGGCAGTCACTCTGTTGAATGACGTCAGAAATGGCCTAGAAGTACCTAGTTTAAATAAACTAGCTCTCACAGAATGGAGTTCCATGTAAGACTGTGAGGTGAAGATACTATTTGCAATAATGCAATCTAATAAGCACACAAAATGCATGGGCAGAGATTCATTTACTCATAATGTATTTCTTTCTAAGATAATGCAAAGAAACACTTGCCACACCATGTGGCAAAGAAGTGTGCCCCCAAATTGAAATTATCAAGACAATTTAATATACAAATTTTAAACACATTCTTATTAATGCTTATCTTGCCAGTAACATATATTATGCCTTGAGAAATTAATTAATAATAGTTACACACACACACACACACACACAC
>NW_026067914.1:4384593-4559259 GCF_014885135.2 Alexandromys fortis | reverse complement strand
AGGCCCCCTCCCTCATCAGCCCAAAGAGCAATCAGGGTTCCCTTACAGGCAGGATACTTGACTGACTGATTGAATGAATGAATGAATGAATGAATAAATAAATAAATAAATCTTAAAAAAAAAGAGTTCAAATTCATAGAAAGCATCATCTCCCAGGGACATCTGTGAGTGCCAGCCCTTGCTCCCCGTTCATCTCTGTATAGACTCCCGCCTCTGGGCTGTCTGGTTGTCTCCACCTATTATTGTCTGAGGAGACACAGGTCTTAATCTTCCTTCTTTTCCTGAAGCCTAAAATGACACTCAGCACAGATCAAAGAGGGAATAGAAAACTACACAAGCTCCTATTCTGAGAACCAATGCTCCTTATGCCATAGAAAGCATACTTTAGTTTCATCACAAGAACACGGGAGACCACGAGCAGCAGGCTGTTTATACTCTCACCTTGAATGTCAGTCACCAGCCGTAGGCTGAGAGCAATTTCTATCAAATGTAGCATGACCCTTCTTCCCTTTGTTTAGTAATCAGGACGGCACACCTTGCGCACTGTCTTATCTTTCTGTCCATGACACTTGTCTTTTTTTTTTCTTCAACAACAAGAACCATAGATATGAATCTTCTCTGTATTTTACACCCTGTTTATTTGAAAGTTCAGTCAATGGACGACCTTTCAGATGAGCTTGGCTGTGAGGAATAGTCTATTCTAAACTTCGAGTTTGGGTGGGTGGAGAGCTTCGCTGATTTCAGGGGAGTGAATGGCTAGGCCAACAGGCATTAGCAGAATCTAGTATTTTCTGTTCATTTGTAGCTGGGCCTAAGCTGGCTGGAGGCACTTTTGAAGATAAAACCATCAGATTTCACTTCAAACGCTATATAGTGCCAGGTTCTTGGCAGGAGCTGTCTGCTTGATCATCTCATTAACCTACAAAGGGTGAGATACACCCCAGAGACACACGGTAAGTAAGGAATATAGTGTTTGCGGCTAGGCTTGATTGCAAGCCTAGACTCCACTACCCTGTGAGAGCCACAAATTAGCACGTAATTAACACAGTCCCTTTAACCCTGCCACCCCCATTCTCACAGACTCCTTTGAAGGTGCTAGGAATTCCTTCTGTGTAGCGCCACCTAGTGGATACTTATAAAGGAAGCTAATCAGCTCTTTAGTCTTTCAGCCCAAAGATCTTGTTTGATTTGGAAGATCCTGTGGGTCAGAGGGGAAGTAGGACCTTAGCACTGGCCTGAGTCTATTTTGGAGCTGTGTTCGCAAGAGCAAGGTAATAGAAAGAAACTCCATTTCTACTCATTTAAAGAAATTGAGAGAGATCCCGTTGTTCCCACTGAGCCCCATGCAGAGCCGCTTTCCTATTGCCCTTTCCCCTCAGACCTCTGCACTCAGTGGAGTGTAGCACAATTAATAAAAACCCAGAGACAGAAACTGGGGTTCAACCTGAAGGTCAGAAAAACAAAACAGCCAGCCACTGGCTCTTACCTGCCTCCAGGAATCTCAGATTGAGACTATGTGTGAGAGCTGTCTCCTCTGGTCTTATATTCTTCTCTAGAGCTGGGATTAAAGGTGTGCACCACTATAGCCCAGTTTCTATGGCAAAGCAGTGTGGCTACTGGGATTAAAGGTGTGTGTCACCACACCACACTGGCTAACCAGTGGGGCTCTTTTACTCCCTGATCTTCAGGCAAGATTTATTTATTAAAAATACAAACGATGTATCACTACAGTGGAGAGCTGAACAGTACGGGAAAGAATGACAAGATGGGGCTTAGAGGAAATCTTGACAGGATCTTTGGGCGCTCTGCCCTGAGCACCGGTGTGAGTCCCAGCAGGGCATTTTCGGCTTCTTTCCACCTGGATCTTAACACCCAGGTGAGGTCCTCTCTGTCGCTCTCATTTCTTCCTCTCTGCCTCTGTGGTTTTGCATCTGTCTGAAGTAGACAAAAGCCATCAGAGAGGCCACGAAGAGAACAGAGGTTCATGAACACTTTATGCATTTCATCCAGACAGCAAGGACATATTTTACCCGTAACTATTCGGAGGAAACTCAGCAGGCTTCTTTTGTGGTGAATGGTTCCATCCTCTTCTCAGTAAGCAAAAAGACCAGAGAGAGTAACAGCCTGCGAGGAGAGGTCAGTGACAGACTCCATCCTGGAAGAGCTCAGACTGAACTCTGAGACAAACCAAAAGATTTAGATGTTATCTTCCTGTCGGCATCACTGGCCCTTAGCTGAGAGACATTACTGTGAAAAGACAATGACAAGGGTTGAACCATGAGGGACTAGGATGAGAGAGGACGAGAGAAAATGTTGGGTTACATTTTCCCAGCTGTGTTCTTAAAGTGTCATGGCGTAAGTGTTAGACTAAGGGCAGATGTCCACAAGGCAAGTCAGTGATTCTCCCCTCCAGACCCCTACCCACCCCCACCCCCAAGAAGAGAGTCTCTTGTTTACTCTTCTACAGCATTGTCCAAAGGCACAATTTACTTCTCAGATCACTGGAGGTTCTTTGTTCTCACAATTCTGGGTGTTCCTACAGCCAGAATCCAGACTTCTAAGATGAGAAATTACTATGTAAAGTTCTTTATCTTAAAAAAGAATTGTAGTGCATCACTATAGGACTGTTGATGTGCCCGCTGAGAATGATGACCGCATTGGCTGGAGAGATGGCTCCATACTTCAGAGCCCTGGCTGCACAATCATGAGGCCTGGACTTCAGAGTCTAGCCTGCATGTAACAAGCAGGGTGCCTCACACTATCTGTAACTTCCTCTGCAGGGGATCCAGTGCCCTCTTCTGGTCTGCATCTATACACACATACATGCATGAGCACACACATACATGCATGCACAAATACATAAATGAAATATTTTTTAAAGTATACATCTAAGTAGGAGACTGATTCACCCACAGCTTCTCCAGAACACACTTCTTGCACTGCAGAAGCATTCTGCAAAAACATCCACCAGACTCCAGCCGCTGAGCAACCCATCTGGGAAAACAGCTCCGGAACCCCTTCCGACACCAGGCAGGGCAAGCGACAATCACTAAACCTCTGCCAGCTCATTTGCGGCCAGTGTTTTTCACAGATGCTCCCTGGTGAGTGGCAATTTCCGGATATTTTTCAAATGGTTTTTATCCTGCCAGCTGGGCACACTACAGGAACTACAGCTTGGAGAACTCAGCCGGATGGGCCAATCAAAGGCCTGGCCTGGTTTGGATTAGGCTGGGTTGTTTGAGCCTTGATTGGAGGTTGGCAGCCTCTCTCCCTTTCTTTCCTCCTCTATGTATCTCCACTCCCCCTCTTTCCACGTCCTTTTTGCCCCTCTTATGGTCCCAACAGCTCCCGCAACACTGCCACCACTCTTGCATCAGCATCAGGATGAAAAATGTAAATCTAAATCCGGTTCTGTTACTCAGCAGCTCCCTGGCCTTGGTCCAATGGTTCAACCTCTCTGGGTCTTAAATGGCAGAACCCATCTCCAGTGTCAAGTAAGGAAGGCCTTTACCAAGTAGCCCAACTTATTCCCTTACTAAGAATGCATATGATGACAGTCACTTCACCCCACCATGTTTTCTAAGATATTTTAGAACACAGAGCATGAGAAAGAAAGCTATGTTGGTTGCACAGACCTGTTTCACTGACAGTCGAGACTGACATGAAGACTGGAACTCCATTGCGAATGTTGCTGGAAGTGAAGGGGACCCGAAAGGGGCTGAGCTGCTATCAAAAGCGGTGGCTGTGTTACTGTTTTACTTGTGGCTGTGACAAAATACTTGACAAAGCTGACTTAAGAAAAGAAGGGCTTCACCCGTTGCTCCCTACGGAAGGGGGGCAACCTGGCCCTGAGGTCATAAGAATGGGAGAATTGGCACTGTCCTCCCCAGCAGCGGCACTTGGGAGAGCAGGCCCTGCATCTCACCTGGCCCTGGCAGTGTGAGTGCAGGTGAGCTTGACCTGTGGGTGTGCAAACAGGAGCTAGCCCTGAAAATTAGCCCTGCTCCTTGTTGTCTGCCACAGTAGGTGAGCTAGCCGGGGTAGTGCTGGAGAGATTGCCTAGGTGGTGACAATGAAGGACAGCTGGCAGGCTGACCAATCAGGCGACCACCCAGGCTCAGAACCAGGACTATGAGGCAACCCACCCCAACACCCACCTCATCTATGGACTGCAAGGGCTTGTGAAGGGATCTCCATGACACAAGGCAACAATAGGATATCCAAGTGGAGTCCCAGTGAGGGCCCAGTATCAAGGGTGTAGCAGAAGCCAGAGGCCTCAAACCAGACCAATAAGTCATTGCAAATGGCCCTTTCACAAGGGTCTCCTGAGAGCATTGGAAAACATAAATTTACATTACGTTCCTAACAGTAGCAAAATTGCAGTTATGAAGTAGCAATGAAAGTAATTTTATGATCGGGGGTCACCACAATGTGAGCAACTGTATTAAAGGGCTAGGAAGGTTGAGAACCACTGGCTTAAGGTTTTTTAATCATTGCATTTCTATCCTGTCATATGGGCTTCTTGCAAAGTATTTGACAATTGCTTAAAATACAAATTTTGCTTAAAATTTAAAAAGAGAAAGCTTACATTTCTATTATATTGGGCTATTAATGTTGCCTAGAGTACATTTTAGAGTCATTTGATATTGTCTTTGAATTTTATCATATGTATGTGTGTGTGTGTGTGTGCATGTGCGCATATGCTTACATTTTCAGAGGTTAACATCATGGCAGGACATGGCAGCTTGTAAGTAGACATGGTGCTGGAGAATTAGCTAAGAGTCCTACATCTAGATGCAAAGGCAAGAGGAAGTGATCTGTTTCACTGGGTGTAGCTTGAGCATATGAGACCTCAAAGCCCACCCCCACAGTGACACACTTCCACCAACAAGGCCACACTTCCCACACCTTCCATTTGTGCCAATACCATTGTGGGTCATTTTCTTTCAGACCAACACAATACAGTATTATGGTATCAGACACCAAAGGCTGTAAAAAGATGCAAGAGACTGGCATTATCAAGAAATTGACATTTATATGTATGACGTGTGTTCACACGGTATGTATTGTTGAGGATCCATTTTACAATATATAGATTAAAAACAAACCAGTGTGCTGCTCTTAACATTGAGATGGATTTCTTTACAATCTAAAGGGACTAGGTTGAAAATGAAGTGACCAGCCAAATAAAAAAAGCACACACACAAATAATCATAGTCCTATATGCTAGCAACGAATAGGTAGAACTTGAATGGGAAAATACCCCTATGCACATTAGCATATTCCTAATAAACTAAAACAAGTATACAATTAATAAAATATGTATGAGGTCTATATGGAGAAAATTATAAAACTCTGATGAGAGCCTGGAGAGAAGGCTCAGTGGCAAGAGTACTTGCTGTACTTACAGAGGACCCAGGTTCCGTTACCAGCAACCATATTAAACAGCTCACAACTACCTGCATCTCCAATTCCAGGAGATCTGACACCTTCCTTCGGCCTCTGCAGGCACAGGGACACACATGGTGCAGAGACATACTTATGGGCATATACACATACATATAAACTAAAAGTAAACAGGGGCTGGGAAATGGCTCATCAGTTAAAAGCACCTGCTGCTCTTCTAGGTTCTTGCACCAATCAGACAGTGCATAAGCGCCTCGAACTTCAGCTCGGGGCATTCCACAACCTCTTCCACAGCCACCCTCAAGATCCTAGCATATACACTGAGAGAGAAGACACACACATGCAAATAAATTTAAAAAAGTAAATCTTGAAAGAAAAAAAACTGATCCAAAATGACTAAAGAGGAACTAAACAATTGGGGGCTGATCTATGATGATGAGCAGGAAAATACACGGTCAAAATGATGGAGCTCCCCAAATGGAGCTCCTCAAGCAATGGAACCAAAATCCTGGGCATCAATAAGCTGATTTTAAAGCTTATGTGCAGAGTCAAAAACATCCCCAAAGTAGCATAATACTGAAGTAGGAAAGCAAGGGTCAAAGACTCCCATTGCCCTACTGTATTATTTAGTATAAAACTCTTGTGGTCAAGACAGTGCCATATAAACAAGGCAATAAATAAGATAAAATACTCAGAGATAAACCCACGCAAAGACAGAAAACTGCCCTTTGATGAAGGAAAAATACAGTATAACACCGTGATGAAATCCTTTTCAACAAATGATTATGGAATAATTGGACACAGTCAAGAAAAAGGCATCTAGGCATTTAACTAAATGCATCCGTACATAATACTGAATACGAATACAAATTTCAAAACTGTAGAACTCTGATAACCCAGGGAAAACCTATGCTGTCTCAGATATAGTGATGTCATTTTAGACTATCAGAAGTCAGGACCATAAAGAAACAGTCGGAGCAGTGCAGGCACTCTACAGAGACAGTCGAAAGAGAATGAGCACAGATGTCAGTCTAGAAGAAAAAAATACAAAAGACACGCAGATGAAGGACCAGCATCCCAAACATATAAAGAACTCTTAAAAACTCAACAAGAAATGAGGTAAGAGCGGGCAAAGGTATGAATAAATAGCTATTATAAATGTTCTATATTATATATCATTAAGGAATTTCCAATTGAAACAACTGGATTCACGCTTCTCAGATACACCCACTAGAATGCAAGTTCACTGGCAAGAACGTGAGCACAGGGGCTTTGTGTCTTCACTAGCATAAAGGCAGAACGCACAGTCACCAGGGAAGACAGTTTCCTCATGAAGCTAAATATACTCTTATCAGGCTACTCAGCAATCCCAGAATGCACCAAAAGAGTTAAAAACTTATTTCTCCACAAAATTTGCATTAAAAATGCTTGTGCTAGCTCTCTTTATAATTTCCGAACAATTTTAAGGCTCCAAGATGTTCTTCAGTAGGGGACTAAACAATAACCTAGACTGTAGATTGTTCCTGGTAACATAGGCCTGGAGTCTCATCCACTCAGGAGGCTAAGGTGGAGGAGCCTCAAGGCCTGCCTAGTGCAACTTAACAAGGTTCTGTCTCAAAATAAAAGTCAGAAAGATGGTTAGGGGTACAGCTGGGGATACAGCTTAGTAATTAAACACTTGCCTACCATATAAGAGGTTCAATCCCCCTCCTCCAACACACACATACACACAGAGAGAGACACACACACACACACACACACACACACACACAAAGAGGCAAAGACAGAGAGGAGGGGATGAAAGGGGGGAGAAACATAAATGCATATTTCAAAGTGATAGAGGCCAATATGACAAGGTCACATGATAAATGTGTGCTTCCCCAACTACATGACATTTTGGAAAAGGCAAAACTGTGGAGACAGTAAAATGATTGGCGGTTTCAGGTGTTATGAAGGGGAGAGGCATGAACAGGTCAAGTACAGACAGTTTTACGGCCCTGAAACTATATTACATGACATTATAATGCTTACATATCAATATACATTCAGTGTACGCGCACAGATAGTACATCAACACTATCTGTGAATACTAAAGTATACTCTAGACTAAGGAAACTGATGGTCGTGAATGGCGGATCCTTGGAAAAGTATATTGCTAGTGTTGGAAGGTGTGTATCAGGGGAATCTCTGTACCTCTCACTCCTTTTCTCTCTAAATATAAAACGGAACTGAAATCCCATTTAAAAAACAAAAAACCTGGGCCTGGAGAGATAGCTCAATGGTTAAGTCCTCTTCCAGAGGTCTCAGATTCAATTCCCAGCACCCATATGGCAGCTCTGTAACTGCAGTTCCAAGGGATCTGACACCTTCACACAGACACACATGCAGGCAAAACACCAATGCACATAAATAAAAATTTTTTAGAAATTATTTTTAAAAACCCTAGAATGGCATTTTAACATTCTTCATTCTTTTTCTTTTTAATCATTGGCGATTCATCCCCCCCCCCACACAAACATGCAATGCATTGTGGGCATATCCCAATAGCCTCTCTTATCCTTCTCCCACTCCTGCTGTTTACAACTATTTAACATCAAGGATTTCTCGGATGTGTTCACATAGAAAGGTTCTCGTAGTCTCACAAGAATTTTCCACTTCCTTCCAGGAGGTGGTGTGTGTGTACTGTGCTCAAAAAGTCCTCCCCTGATTTGCAATGGTGGAAAAAAGGAAGGAAAGAAAGAAAAACTTTACCAGACAGTAAAACAACTCGTAAACCTGTCAGGAGTAATTCCAGCAGCTGTGGTAAGATGGAAGGCGGCTGCAGACACCTAGGCCTTCCCGTGGCAGAGTGAGCTTTTGCAAGATCACAGCCTTTACCTGTGAACACTGGGACCCATAACTCAATTTACAAGTACCTTAACACTGAAAGGCTATTTGCAGAGCTGACACTCTGGAATTTGTTAGAGTCACCGGGAGCTGCACAGCCTAGAAAGGCCATGAGCTGTGGCTGGAATGGTGAACAGGAACAGAGTCCTTAGACTGCAGAACCTGTAGCCAACTTAGCTTTGGCTTTGCAGGGCCCTGCGGTGAGAGCAACTTGAACTTGAGAGAGCAATCCTCTAATTAAAAAGACAATTACACAGGACTTCTGCAAGGTAATTCCCCCTGAGCATGTTAAACCCACAGATTTCTGAGCTTTAGAGACCCAAGGACAAGAACATCATCGGGGCTTGGG
Organism: Alexandromys fortis; assembly: GCF_014885135.2. Classification (NCBI taxonomy): domain Eukaryota; kingdom Metazoa; phylum Chordata; class Mammalia; order Rodentia; family Cricetidae; genus Alexandromys; species Alexandromys fortis. The sequence continues at coordinate 4,550,618 of NW_026067914.1, read as the reverse complement.
AGTCTACATTTAAGAAATAGAATGAATAACTTCGCAGGTGTCTAAATACAATGAAGGGCTAATGACAGCAACACCATGGACAAACTTCAAAAATAGGATTCCAAGGAAACACAAGAGGACAGATGGTGCTTCTGAGTTTTTCAGGGTACCATCAGGATCAAGTTGCCTGGGTTCTGGACTTTCTGTGAAAAAAAAAATTCAGAATGGTTAAGACTTTCCCAAAGTTACAGTTATTACCAGCAGATAGCAAATGCCACTTCCTAATGGTCCCTGTTTTTCACTCAGATTCATAGCGTCCAGGGGGAAAGGACACAAAATAGTCCATCTTCCCTTGCTCCTTGAGGCCTTACTACGCTCTTGGTTGTTTGTGTGAAAGAACCAGACTAAAGCAAAATCTCAAAGAAACATTTGGCTAACAGAGCATTTTGTTTGCCTGTGTGTTCGCTCATTCGGTAATCATGGAGCGCTTTCCAGTCAGACTTCTAGGTCCAAAAGAATGTGTTCTGAGGAAGGCAGGGTCCTGTCATTACGGTCCAGTCAACAATGGCAAAACAAGCAGATGCCTTCAGAGCAAGACAGTGTAAGTCTGTGCACTGGGCTTGAAGAAAACCAAGGTAACAATGTAACTGAGAAAGCAAATGGTTTTGGTAGTTTGCTTCCCCAGGGTCAGCTGCTTGGAGGCAACCATGCTGAGGCTAGAGACGGAGGGACTGAGCACTGTCTCAGACACTTCCAGGATAGCCACGTGGAGGAGGATGTGTACTTGGTCAGCCCCAAGGGTGAACCATCAACTACAGGAGGAGGAGACTGAGCTGAGCTAAACTTAGGAAAGAACTTCCCAGCCTAGCAGAGGGAAGTAATGTTCAATCATGGGCACACTGTGTCCTCACTGTGTCCTGTTTGGAGCATTTTAAGTCCTTCCAGACGCAATGTGAGGTAAAAGGAGCAATGCCCAAAGAAAAGAGAGATTTTTTTTTCCTGCTCCTAGTTTAGATGCATGATCAAGTGGAATAGTCGCTTATTAGAAGGTCGGGAGGAGGAACTTTTTATTGAATGCTAGGGCAATCCCCACAGCTCTTCAGTCCCTACCTCTGCTGAGTAATTTATGCTCAGCAAAGGGGCACAGCTGTGTACGCGGCGGTTGGCTGTGCCGGCTGTGTGTGTAGACTACAGAACCCCAGGCTCTACCAGTCTTGCTCCGGCTTTGTATAAAGTGCACGGAGGTGACCAATTTATGTTTCCTGAAATAAAATAGCTCCCTGGCTCAGGGAGAAATGAGTGAGTTAGAGACCCTTAATCTTGTGGTCTCCAGACACTGCCAGGAGCCCTAATTAAATCACAGAAAACATTGGAAAAGCAAATACGACGTACTCCAGATTCCAGCCAGGTAATGGAAAATTACCGAAACTCTTGACTAACAATAGGGGTGTTTCCAGCTTGACTAAGTGTGAAGCATAAATTCTAAGGCAGGCCTTTCATTGACTCTTTTCCCTGAGGAATGCCACAAAATGGCACTGGAACACCTCTTTCGGTAAGAATTCAGACTGTAGACCAAACCTGCTCTTCAGAACCGGCACTGTTTGGAGCCGGACCGGCAGGGAACCATCCCATTATCTAGAAATGCTGCCCAGGTCAATTTCCTTCTTCAAGAGGAACAGTTCTTGATTCACCTTGGGAAAATAAGATCATATGTGAAGCAGCAGGAGCCTCCAGGAGACACCTCTGAACCTTGTGGATCTGCGGAGGTGCCAGGAAGTGGGCGGGGGGGGGGGGGGGGGGGGGGAGCGGGCGGCGGGGAGAGATGAGCCAATCTTGGATTATTTGGGCACTGACCTTCCAGAAGGTTCCTGCAAAGAGTGGCCTTCCTCTCCTGTGACTCTCTAAAGTTTTGTGAAATTTATCCAGTGATTTCACTTGGCTTCACATGGGCGACAATGCTCAGGCTACAGAACAAGCAGCAACAGGGTCCATGCACGGGACACACAATTCCCACAGGCCAGACACCCCATCACCTCGGGATAGCTGCTCCTCCCGCCACACCACATCCTCTGGCTTTCATTCGATCCTACGTTATTATCCAGTGAGACACAGAATACTTGAGGACGCGGTCTCTAGCGCCTTTCTAGACAGTACTTACCAGACAGAGGCCTGTCTAGGCTGAAACCTCCAAAGAGTGTTAGTACTAGCCTGGGTTTGCAAGAGCATAGGGTGCCTGCTGGGAGCCCAAGGGGTCTGCTGGGAGTTCAAGGTGCCTGTAGAGAGCACGAGGTGTCTCTTGGGAACACGGGTGTCTCCTGGGAGCATGGGGTGTCTGCTGGGAGCACGAGGTATCTGCTGGGAGCACGGGGTTCTGCTGGGAACACAGGGTGTATGCTGGGAACACAGGGTGTCTGCTGGGAGCACGAGGTGTCTGTTGGGAACACCAGTGTCTCCTGGAAGCATGGGGTGTCTGTTGGGAGCAAGGAATGTCTTCTGGGAGCATGGAGTGCCTGATGGGAACACGAAGGGTCTACTAAGAGCACAGGGTGCCTGTTGGGAGCACGGGGTGTCTGTTGGGACCACAGGGTGCCTGCTGGGAGCACAGGGCGTCTGCTGGGAGCACAAGGTGTCTGTTAAGAGGATGAGGTGTCTGCTCATAGCTGTCCACTCTGTAAAATCTGTTCTGTATCTAACCTGTTGGGCTGAAGAGATATTCAGAGGTTTTCATGTGAATCCTAAGATCCTAATTTATTTTTAAAATAGGTGAACATTACTGAGAGTGTACTCTGGACACTTGAGTCCATTGTCTCAGTTGATTACTAGGAGGACAAATACTCAGAATGACTTATATTTATTTTCTTTGGCTCCTATTGCACAGGGACGAGGCTGTCACAGGGCTGTGACTTCGTCAAAAGAGAAGTAGGATAAATGGAGATTTGATAGGTTATTTTTTTATCAAACATGACAGATACAGTGATCACTTGACAAGTCCATTATCCATCTTTAGCAGTCCAATGGGCCACACTGGATTGGTGTGACCTCTGAACTCTGTAGCTGTGTGAATGCACCTCACCTGGCTCTCCTCTTTGGCTTAAGTTCGAAGATACTCCTGTGTTGTTCTTATCTAAGGTGTTCTATTTACCAATTAAAAACTTCAGGAGTCAGATATTGGGGTAAAAACTTGCTAGATCAGAGAAGTCAAGAAGCAATAAGCTGACCTTCCTTCTTGACTGGAGATCCAGCAAGAGAGCATCTCTCCTAACAAACAACAAAAACGACCTGCAAATCTCAAAGTCCCTCCCACACCTTCTTGTGCAGCTCTCTATCCATATTCTGGGTCCTTCATACTCTCGATGGCTAATGCTCGTCAATTAGTCACTGGTCCCGCCCCCGATCCAAGGTTAATTTTATTAATTCAGCCTCGGAGTTTCACAGAGCGACCACAACACTCCTGTGTCCAATTGCAGGGAGCTGTTTGCTGCAGCACTTGGGGGCAGATGTCACCATTGTACCTTGTCCCCCGGGAGCACACCTCTCAGTGCAAGGGCCCTGGAGGAAGGGAGAGGAGTAAGATGCAGGAGACTCACCCCTAATTCACCGCCTGAGCAGAGGACCCTGGGACACCTGTTCAGATGTATGAGGTGGGGTCACCAGGGCGGCAGCATGAATGTCCCTAAGTAACAGCCTCTTTACCTCTGTCCAATCACAGACAGTGACAGCTGTGTCGGCAGAAGCACACATGATCATGCCTGAAAGTTTGTCAACCTTTGTGACACACCAATTTTTACACAAAATCCAAATTTCAAGGTTTTCCAGAAAAAAACAGAAAACCTAGACATAGCTGCATTTCTGCACAGGAAATCAGATCGAAGCTCAGAAATACTGTTTGCTTTAGGTTAAATTACTTTATTTTACATATATTGGATTCAATTCCATATTAGCACATAGACATCTGTGCTCTTTTAAAATTACTGTTTTATTGAGTCTTTTATACTTGTGTTTGGTAAAATATTCAAAAGATCTAAAAGGATGCAGAATTTCACCCCTCTTCAGCCACCCTGTGCCGTTTCTTGTGTGTTCTGCAGGTATTGCCTGGGCACACAGAATTTTTATTTTATTTATTTATTTATTTATTTATTTATTTGAGTATGAGTTCCAGATCTCCCTCTGCTAGGGTTGCTCACAGAGGTGAGCCTGTTCCACCTTGACTAAAGGTCAGAGAGTTTGAGTTTATTTTTGTTCTCTCCAAGTTCTTGACAACAGGTGTGACTACAAAGAAGAGAAGCTGACCTGGGTGGGGTTAATTAGCACTTGGGTATAGAGGTGGATCTGCTCCACCTGGACCGAGGGTCAGAGAATTCAAATCTATTCCTTACATCATGTTAATAAAGTCTGTTTCCTCCACGCTTCCCTTTTGGAGTGAAGTACAACAGCATGTGGAAGATAAATACAGATAGACTCAGTAATCACTGAATTTCCCTTCTGGTGCTGTTCTGTGTTTCTGTCTTCTGCTTCTCTCCTGTCTCTGTTCCTTTTGCTTAATGATGCTAATTTTCACACTCCTACTGGGAACATAGAGTTTTGTTGAGGGTCGTCCTTGACAGCGCTCCCTGAGACTCAGTTTGTTGGTCTGTCCTACACTGTGATGGGTTTGGACTAGAATTTAGGTCTGGGCTCCCTGAGACTCAGTTTGTTGGTCTGTCCTACACTGTGATGGGTTTGGACTAGAATCTAGGTCTGGACTCTTAAGCTTTCAGATGCCTTTGAAACACACGTGATTTAACCTAAAACTTCAATCCACACACAGAGACTCTGTGTCTCATCCCTGACTTGATACCACGCTATCCAGTGTTTGTCTTCATCTTCAATTTCACTGACTTTCTTTTGTGTCGTGTTCATAGAGCATTTTGTACTAAACAGTATATAGTAACTATTTCTGAAACTCCATCATACTGAAGATAATAACAAACATCTTTGCAGGAGATATCCATGGCCCTGGCATGTGACCCATGTCCTTTGACATGAGTCAGGGACCGTCCACTCTGAAAGTATATCTGTTACACACTGGCCAGCACCTATATAGCTGGGGCTCTGACCTTACTTTTATTTCTGTCCTGGATTTGCACAGAGAGCAAGTTTAGTTCATTTTGTGAGGGTGACCACAGTGACATCACCTCCGCACCATGTCTGGAGGCAGGAGTGGCAGCTGTGTGGGTAGAGGCATCCTGTCCTCACGGGTGGTGTCGGTTGTGCAGTCTTCTGTGGCTGGGCCCAATGCCAAGAAGCATGGTCTCTTCACAGGACCAATTCCCTGAAGCATCATGGGCATATGCCTGACTCATGCTCTGGACTGACCCCATGAGTCTGTGAATTGCCAGTATCCTTTAATTAATCCCTGTTTTGTTTGAATTATCTAGAGTTGATAATTACTGAGTAAAAAACAGGAAAAGAGCCGGGCGATTGGCGCATACCTTTAATCCCAGCACTTGGGAGGCAGAGGCAGGTGGATCTCTGTGAGTTCAAAGCCAGCCTGGACTACAAGAGCTAGTTCCAGGATAGGCTCCAAAGCTACAGTGAAACCCTGTCTCAAAAAAACAAAATAAAAAAAGCAAACAAACAACCCCCCCCAGAAAAAAACCCAGAAAAATAAAAAAGGAGGGGCATTACTTCTCCTAGGTATGGCTAAACAGAAGGTTTACTGGAGAGAAAAGGGAGAGCATCATCAGGGGCAGGGACATCTGGAAGAGTCCAGAATGAACATGGCCCCGAGTCAGATGAGGAGCAGATTTGGGGATGGGGTTCAGACAGAGATGTGAGGAAGGTAAGGGGTAGATGAAAGGAGCCAAAAGGACCAGCATAGCAAATTGGCTCGATCATAATGAGCAGCTGGGGAAGGGAAAGCCCAGTCCCTGGGCTGAAGAAGTCTAGGGTAGGGGGCAGGGTATGACAGTCATACCCTGCAACAGGTAGGGACTGAGGGATGCTGGGAGAAGCCAGTGGCCAGGTTCACTTTGATGTGTTAAATAGGCACCTAAGCCATTTGTCTGGAGTTTGAGACCTAACAGTTACTTGCAGTTGAAAAGCCACATAATATATAAACTCTTCTCTTGGTTGTTTTCCAACAAGAAACTTCCTGGCATCGGTTACGACAGTTTGCTGAAGCAGGAGCAAAATGTCAAAATCACACAATGTTTGAAAAATAAACCAACACATCTTGATTGCATAAAATAATAGGTTTTATAAAACATTTTCAAATATACGAATCATGTACTTTGATCATATCCCCTGCCTCTGTGTCAGTGTGTGTAGGGGGCACACGTGTATGTGCAGGTGCATGCATGTGTATGGAAGTGCGTGTACGTGTGAGTACCTGGATGCAGAGGACGATCTCAGGTGTCATTCACAGAAGCTGTCCACCTTGTTCTTTGAGACAGAACCCTCATTGACCTGGGGCTTGTCAGTGGGGCAGACTGACTGGCCAGTAAGCCCCAAGGATTACCTGTTTCCAGCTCCCCCATACTGGGATTACAAACCCATACTGCCATGCATTTTTTTTCTTAATTATTATTATTATTTACATGGTGCTGGGGATTTAACTCAGGTCCTCATGGTTGCATAGCAACTATTTTAATGACTCTACTTCCTCTGCTTCCACTCGCCCCCGGCTTTTTCCTCTGACCTCTTTTTTTTTTTTTTTTAACCACTGATGGGCTGTCACCTGAAGGTGGTGCTCCCCTCTGGGAGAGGATCATCCCCTCTCGGTGAATCCTTCCAGAAAATATCCTCACAAACCCACCCAGAGGCATGTCTCTTAATTGATTCCAGATCAATTAACAACCAAAATCAACTATGACAACCCAGGATTGGTAGAATTAGTTCATATGCTTGGTCTATTTGTAATTGTTTTGAAGAAGCACCATCCTGATTTTCAAAGTGGCTGTACTAATTTAAATTCCCACCAGCAGTATACACATAAATGTTTTTCTCGACAGTTTGCCTACATTAGTTGTTTGTTATCTTAATTACAACTATTATAACTGGATGAAGATGAAATCTGAGTATTGTTTTAGCCTGCATTTCCTTAATGGCTGAGAATGTTGACCATTTTATGTATTTATTGGCCGTATATGTTTATTTTAAGAATTGTCTATTCAATTAGTTTATCTATTTATTGATCAGATTGATTGTATATGTTTAAATTTTGGAGTTCTTTATAGACTCTACATATGAATCCTCTGTGAGAGATAGCTGACAGAGTTTTATTTTTAAGGCTTTTCTTTCATTCTGGGAATTGTGCAAGTGCACAACATAATGTAATTTTGTATTGAATCTCCCTTTTGCACCCTAGAAAATTTGCAAAGTGACATTAACATGGTGTTAAATAATAAGAAACCTCTTCGGCTATCCAACTCATTATTCCATCCATATCTTTCAAATGATGAATTTACTTAAGGGATATTTGATAACTAGAACTTGCCAATAAAGAGATATTTATTGCCATATACATATTTCTAAGTGCCCATTGAGTCAGAATCTCTGCTAGATGGTAGAGCAAGCTTAACAAGAAGAGCTAAATGTTGCCTCTGAAGCTTGCAAGAAATTGAAGCACAACGTAATGAGTTTTTACGAGAATATCACATGAAGGAAACAAACTGAACCTGTTTCTCAAAGACGAAGCTCTATCGGTTAGGTTGAGCTGCTTTCAATAGACCAGTGTGTAAACAGATTGTATCTCTGGATGTGAAGCTGCCAAGGAAATACATAGCAGAAACAGAATATTATCTTTATCGATGTAAAAAACCATTGCAATAACTGCGTGATTTTCCCAGTACTCCTTATTCCAGTGGAACTAAAGAATTTCTTTCTTTTTAAAAAAGATTTATTTATGTATCTTATGTATATGCAAGTTTTGTCTACATGGGACTCTACACACCAGAAGATGAAATAGTTTCCATTATATGCAGTTGTGAGTCACTCTGTGAGTGCTGGGAACGGAACTCAGGACTTCTTGGAGGAGCTGTTAGTGCTCTTAACTGTTGAGTCATCTCTCCAGCCTCTGGAACTGAAGAATTTCTGTCCTGACTGCACCAATTCTAAACTCAGTCAGACTTAGCTGTTGTCTCCTCAATGAAGAACCGGCATGAGTGCCACAGTCTCAGTCAATACCCAAGGTGGGGAAACTGAGAGAAGAGGTACCATCCACAAGGACTCTACTGCTCTTCCCAGTACAAGCTGCACCTCCCAACACTGCTTCATTCAGAAACTCGGCTTCTAGCACATGAACTCGGGCGAAGGCTACATCTGAACTACAGAGACTTAAAAATCCAACTTGTGTTTTGCAGTGTGTATCATTGCCCTGTACAGAACTTGGGTGGAAAATGGTGTTGGTTCAAGTCTGGAGGGCATAGGGTAGACTTCAGAAGTCTTCTGAAGACAAGCTCTACTGTGAGAAGTCCTTGAGGGACCGAGGGAGACTGTGCAGAAGAGGCACTTCGTTCACCATCCTGTTCCACCTCCAGCGCCAACTAAACTCAAAAGCGGCATTTTCATGCGCTCTCTGTAGTCCTGTTTGCGACCATGGTGTCAGAAGCTTTTCCTGGGGAACCAAGCAGACAGAACAGGTCTCTGGCTTCAATCTTCCTCTGCTACATTGCTTCAGTTTTCAGGGAGCTCTTCTACTTACTGTGAAAAAATAAATACCCACAAGGAAATGAGAGAAGCCTTGTGAACAAAACCGGAAGCGAGAAAGTTCCCCGCTGCGGAGAGAGTTTAAACGAAAACACAACCGTTATGGAAGCTCATTTTGACATCGGTGTTTGGAATGGAAAGCACATTTTTTCACCGCAGTCTAGTTATGAATGGTGATTGGGTTCCCAGATGAGCCCACAAAGGACCGCTTAACTCACGCTCTTACTGTAAAATCCATCATGTTGTCGGGGGCCCTGTATAATATCTTCATACCCTCTGCAAATTTCCCACTATGCTCACTTTCTACAGGAACAAGATCACGAGAGAAAGCTTAAAAACTGAGAAAAGTATAAAGAAAAGAAAAGAGATTCCCAAAGTGTTCACTTAGTTTCATTTTGAGTAAAATTTACTCTAGTGATCTAAAATTTTTAAATAGACTTATTGAGATATGAATAACATTATATTTTAAATGTGAAGTTGATACATTTGACATACATACACAGCTATCCAAGTGCCATATCACCACAGTCAAAATTCTCAAAACATCTACATACATCCAAAATCATGGTCTCGTTCCTCTGCCTGGAGTGGACGGAGGCAAGGATTATTAGTCTGCCTTTTGCCAGAACAGATTAAACTTTTATAATTTAATAAATTTATAGAGTATGTACTTCTTTTAGTTTCACTCCTTTCATAAAGTACAATTATTTTGATAGCCTTTCACAGGTGTCTTATATCGATAGACTGTTTTTATTGCTTGGCGTATTTTCTCAAATTGATATACAAAAGTGTTCTTATCTATTCATAAGATAATTGGTATAAGATCTGGAAAATGATAATCAGAAGTGAAGAGCTCAGGAGCAGCCTTAAAAAAAAAAGTTTTCCAAAAAAAAAAAAAAAAGTTTTCCTGACCTTTTCCTGCCCTCCTGGTTCTCATCCTTCGTTGTCCCCCAAGGCCAGCCGTAGAGAAGAAATTCTTCTCCCCTACAGCATATTGTAAAAGCCAGAATCCCTTTTCCCCAAAGGCAGCTGTAAAACCTAAAAATATTACTTTAGCTTCATTCCATCTTTCTATGTAAGACCTGGCCATAAAGAAATGAAGACCTTCATTCCAGAGGTTTCGTTTCCCATACTCCAGAGGAAGAAATTCTACAGCTGAGGAGTCAAGGAGAAACTGAACACTCTGGCTGGGAGGGTTTCCTCTTCGGTTTATTACCGTCGGGTCACACCTTTTCGTCCAATCATATTTCTACATGGCTCTCCATGCATCATTAAACGCAGGCATAAAAATTAATAGTCCAGCGTCTAATGTTCTCATGCCTTAGGCATGTAATAAATTTCATGTGCTATTTATACTATAGAAGAAGTGAAGAGTCTGTCCTGGATCTGTCTATAGGTCTTCTTTCTGAAGGCTTCTGCATCATCTAAAACTATGATCAATGAATTTGCTATGCATTCCTGTTAATCTACCCTTTGTTGCATGAGCCTTAGTAACCTCTTTAGAATGATCAGGAAAGGGGCCACCTTTCCTTTTAGCCATATATTGATTCCACAAACGATTCTCCAGGTTTCTGACACCAATTGTGTTCAATAATCCAGCAGTGATGCTGATACCTAGAGTTGGTCAAAGATTCAGCCTTGTAAGACTTCCTTCATTTCTGGCATGAGTTACAAATGAGCTCCTCAGGTAACTCCCACTTCTCCGGGGCCACCTAAAATTTTAGGGCTTCCCACATGGTTTAAAGGAAAATGGCCCCCAAAGGGAGTGGCACTATTAGCAAGTGAGGCTTTGTTAGAGTGAGTGTAGCTTTGTTGGAGGAAGTGTGTAACAGTGGTGGTGGGCTTTGAGATCTTAGATATGTTCAAGCCATACCCAGAGTCTCAGACTACTTCCTATTGCCTATGGGTCAAGACGTAAATTCTCAGCTCCTACTTCAGCACCATGCCTTCCTGCATGCCACCATGCTCCCCATTGCCATGCTCCCCACCATGATGATGATGGACTAGAACTCTGAACTCTACGCCAGTCACTCCAATGAATTGTTTTCCTTTGTAAGAGTCGCTGTGATCAAGCTGTCTCTTCACAACAATGGAAACCCTAACTAAGACACAATTCCCTTTTCTGATTCTGCAAGTTATTTTAAAAATTCACAGAATTCAGGAAAACACTTTTCCAATCACTGCTATTTTATTACAAGAGTACATCTGAGGAACAACTAAGCAGAAGAAATGTACAGGAGAAAGCAAGGTGGGACAAGCCACCCTGCCTGAATCTCACACTGTAGTCTCCATCTTAGGTGCTCTCTGGCCCATTCTTTTACTAGTTAACTCTAGGTTGCTCTCATGAAATACCTGAGATAATCTCATTATAAAGAGAAAAAAATCTTACTTTGGCTCACAGTCTGGGAGGATTGTAGCTCAAGAGCTGATGAACCACTGCTTTGCTTCTTTGGACATCTTGCTAGATGGCCATGGCAGAGAGAGTATGACAGCAAACTGCTCACCACATGGCCAGGAAAAAAAGGAGCAAGAAACCAGAATCCAACCATTCCTTTCATGGGCATACTCCCAATGTCTTATTTTATTCCATTAAGATATATATATATATAGATATACTTATCACATTATGCTGACCATTGCCACTATATAAAGTCCCCTTTAAAAACCATTTTAGATGAGAATAAAGTAATGTACAAGTCACCTTGACCTAGGATAGTGGCAGTTCTCCACATTGGTTTTTCTTTCTTGGTGTTGCTTAAGCTGCTGTCAGTCTTGCAGTTTTTGTACAATGAATTTAAGGATCTGCTTGTCAAATTGTATTCCACAATTTTGACAGATGTTGTGTTTAATCTGCAAACAAAATGTTGGAGTATTCAGGCAGTGGTGGCACACGCCTTTAATCCCAGCACTCAGGAGGTAGAGGCAGGCAGATCTCTGAGTTTGGTCTACAGAGCAAGTTCTAGAACAGGCTACAAAACTACACAGAGAAACCCTGAAACCCTGACTAAAAAAAGTAAGAGAAATATTGAAGTATTATAATTTTAACAATATTCAATTTACACACACATGAACATGGGATGCATTTTTTTATACTTTATAACTTCTATAATACAAATTCTCAATTCGATTGCTAAATTTATTCCTAATTATTTTAGTTTTGTTTTTATTCAGCTGTGCCAAGAAGCAGATTAAAACGTAGTTGGCTTTGTGAGTTATCTTGTATCCTATATACTGGTTGAACTTATTCATTAATTTATAGTTTTCTGAGTGTGAGATCATGGTATCTGAAAGTTCAGATACTTTACCTCTTCCTTTCTGGATGCTTTCCCTCTATGATCAGAAACAAGACAAGAATATCTGCTCTCATGGTTTATATGCTATACCAGAAATCAATCCAGCAGAGAGAGAAATGAAATAAATGATAACCAGATGGAAAAGTCTCTCCCTCAGTCACTTTCATTGCCCCACTGTGCATCACACACCTAACATCTTGACTTCATTCTATTTAGCCAGGCCTACAACGCCTGTGTCTATAATGAAAAACTCAAACTCTTTGTTTCTTGTCATTATCTTCTAAGCAGTAGAGTGCACCAACAATTTATATAGCATCAGGATTGCAAATAATGTAGAAATAATCTAATATGTAATATGATTTGGAGAAAATACAAATGATGTTAATGAAAGCATAAAATGAGAAAGTTTACATTAGAATTGTCTTTTCAAATAAACAAGAACTGTAGAAAACTCAATAATCATTGTTGGGATAAATTATACTTAATATGCACAAAATTTAGTTCTTATAGTACATGACACAAAAGTATTTAAAGAAGGACAAAAGACTAAATGACAACTGCTTAAACACAAGAGAAGGCAGTAGAGATAGCTGTCCCTTTGTACCATCGGAGAGTGGTTCTGGATCGTCACCCCACACACCCAAATCCACAGATGCTTAAGTCCTTTCCATAAAATGGCATGAAAGTTAGATGTGTTTGTACGCTTTAATATCTATCGTGAGATGTAAGAGAGTGGAACTTTGTGAAGTGGTGAGGACTAGAGGTGAGCATGAGGGTGAAGCCACCACATTAAATATTGACGGATTTATAAGATGAGGGGGAGAAGCAGAAGACCCTAAGATATGCATATTATCTTCATTTTTACCATGTGATGAAAATGGTACCTGAACCACTCCGTGACTCCAACAGCAAGAAGGTAATCCCTTCTTGTCCTGCAACCAGAACCTGATCTAAATAAACCTATGTTCTTCGTAACGTTAGCCTGCTTCATGTTCTTCACTATAGCAGTGAGGAGGCTGAGGCAATCTCATCTGCAAGACTGCCACAGCAGTTCTCAGCAGTACAGGCTCCAGGCAACAAACCGTACGCTCCTCTCACAGCATCGAAAGACACAGGAACCAAACAGGTTTGTTCCTCTAGACCACACACACATATGCATACACACACACGTGCACACACAGACACAAACATACACACATACACACAAACACAAAAATACATACAAACACATACACATAAACACATACATACCCACAAACACATATACACACACACAAACATATATACAAACACATGCACATTCATACACAGACACATACATACACACAAACACATAAGCACATACACACATATACATACACACATACACACAAACACACAAATACACACATATACATAAACACATACATACCCACAAACACATGTACACTAAAAAATTATTTGTCAGTTCAGAGGCGTGTGAAGAATGGAAATGAACGAGGCAAGGAAGGAGGAGGCTAACGCTGAAGAAATTGGCATGCCAACAAAGGATGGAGAACATTCCTGAGAAAAGGATGGGAGCTGGAGAGTCCCCAAGCACAGAGGCTAGGGAAATGAAGGGACAAACTCAGAAAGGAATGTTATTTAAAATGTGTGCCCATCTGAGGAGCAGCACAAAAGGCTAAACAAGAGGGGGGAGCCTGGGAGCGGGAGTCGAGAGGGAGCTCTTTCAGAGCAAGAGCAAATGGTATTAGGACTTCAGTAGCAACAACCCAGGTGCCAAATCTGTTTGTCCTTCACATGAAATCACTGATGTTCCAGAATTACATGACAAAGAACCTGCAGTTTCCACAAGGCAGGAAGAAGGCATGGGGAGGCATCAAATAATGCTGGGAGTTGGGACTAGGAGCAGCCCTGGCCAAAGCTACACAGACACCCCCATGAAGTGATGGGGGGCAGGGAAGGGCCTGAGTTGCCAAGCTCTGTGTCTGGGAGATCTGTTTACATTATCATGCCCAGACTTTGAGGGACCCTTTTGGCAATGCTTCCTGCGGGCCAGACCTCATTCTCGGTGTCCCACTGTGCTCAGGCAGATAGTTTAGTCGGATGGTGTGGACTGAGGGGTTGTAAACTCCCTGGATTCTCTTTAAACCCAGGTTCCCTTAATGGCTGTATTTGTTGAGGAACACTGCCTCAATAACTGAGTTCAGGAGCCAGGCAGTGGTGGCACATGCCTTTAATCCCAGCACTTGGGAGGCACAGGCCGAGAGATTTCTGTGACTTCGAGGCTAACCTGGTCTACAAAGTGAGTTTCAGGAAAGCCAGGGCTACACAGAGAAACCCTGTCTTGGAAAAAAAAAAATGAAAACTAAAAAATAACTGAGCTCAGGAAGAATAAACTCAACTCTTTCAGGAAGTGATGCTGTAAAAACCAGGAAAATGGCAGTTTGTTGGAATTAGCCTCAGAGAAATGTGGAATTTGCTCGGTAGAAACACAATCGTTTTAAAGTTATTTGAAGAAGTTGCTAGCATACACCCTCATGCATAAGAAGTTAGGGGTCATCCTGTAAGGAGAGACGGTGAGTTGTTATGCCCTGTGTGTAGCCCTCCTCCCACGCCCTAGTTTACCGGTCCGGTTGTAACACAGCTATCATTCCGGCGCCTGGGAAGCTGAGGCCAGAGGATCATGAGGCTGAGAACCAGCAGGGCTATATCAGGAGACCCTGTATCACAAGACAAAACAGAAGAAAATGTTGGGCTGGAGTCCAATGATCTTCTCCTGAAAATGGAAGCAAGAGTGAGGTAGCATGGGAGAGGACAATCCACTAATGCATACAAGGGTCAGCGATGCCTCTAAGGACACCTAAAGTCCCACATCATAGAATGACTCAGTCACGTGATCAGGTGGGGCCTTTCACTAAACCAATCAACCAACCAGCCAATCAAATCCAACTAGTGAGAAATTACAAATTTTAGGCTGGGTGCACATGAAGGTGGATAAAATCCATGAATCGGGATTGGCTTTCCAATCAAATCCCAACACCAAACTGAAACTGAAAAGTTTACAACTCATGTTCATGATTGTGATTGAAACGGAAGTCGAGTCAGAAGTAAGGAGATCCTTTGAGGGCTGGAGGCTCACCCGCCCATAGAGAAGTGTGACCTGGCCAGGCAGGAAGATAAGTAAGAGAATAATGTTAGGGAACGTGCAGGCAGAGGCGAGACACCAGACACCGGTGCAAAGCACGCGTGCGGCAAGCTGGTCCTGCTGACAGGCAACGGGGAAATTCCTTGACCTGGTATCGAAAGAGAAAGGGGCTTTAGGCATCAATGATCTCCCTAACCCATGGCAGGAGGAACCCTCATCTCAGGGAAGGTGGCCGCATGCAAGATGAGGTGGATTTTCTGTGCAGGACTAAGTGGGAGAGCCTTTTGTGATTCATGACTCGGAATGACCCCAGACAGCGAGCCACCTCGGATCCCAAATATCCCTTCAGTGCATACGGGCGTATTTCTTCATCAGAACGGTCTGTTACCCTAATGCAAAAGTCAGGAGAGATAATTTATAGCCAGAAAAGAATTCCTCACATGGACCCTGGCTTCTCCATAAATACCCCCTGAGTGCTTGCACGCCCTGCTCCTGGGACTCCTGTCTCTGCTAGAGCCTCTGCCCGTTGGTATTCAGCTTTTGCCTCAATGAGGAAATTGCCTATTCCAGTCTCACACAGGGAATTAAGGTCAGAACAATACAGTATTTTACAATCCAGTACAAGCTGCATTTATTCAGGGCTTTTCATGCGTGGCATCTTAAAGCTCCTTATGACCCTGTTTTTTTGTTTTTGTTTTTTTTTTTTTAAGGAAATATTTAGAAGGGGAAACCCAAAAACTCAAACCCCCACTGAACTAAATGAGCCATTGAGAGTAAATAGGAATGAACAGTGGCCTGCAGAATGGGAACAGAGGCCCCACTCCAATGAAACAAGAACAACAGAATCAAAGGAAATCACAGCTCAGAGAGGGCAGCACGGGGCCTGAAATGGACCCTTGGCCCTACCCTCAGGGCTTCTCAAGGCTGCTGTGGGCACAGTGGTCTTTGGATGAGAGTCAGGAAAAAGTTCCGACTCCACTTCCTCCATGATTCTGGGATGGCAGACAAAACCCAAAGGCCGCTTTGTGGCCCCAAGGTTCAGATCCCAGCATCACTGATAGTTCCGTCATCTCCTCATTGCACCAAGGCAGGAAGTGTCCCCTTGTGGTCTTTGGATTCCAACCCTGGCCNTAAGATACAGGGAGAGAGAGAGAGAGAGAGAGAGAGAGAGAGAGAGAGAGAGAGAAAGGAAAGAGAGTTGTGAAGTGATGGTGTTTGAAATGTTTCTTGGTGTAAATATATGGTCTTGTCTTCTTGGTCATCTTTGGTTGGGTGCTCTGTTATTTGGTTGGTGTTCTCCACTTTGGATCTAGGCAGTTGTAGTGACTGTGGAGTCCCTAATAGAAAGTGTTTCTGTGGGTTGGTGGGTGACAGAAACATTAGACATAGACTAGAAAAGAAGACTGAGAAGGACTGAAGAAAAATCCAGGGGGAATCTCAGATCAGCACTAAGAAGTGAAGTCCCCAGGGATAGAATGGCGTAGCCAGGCTGCAGGGGACTGAGAGGTAAATCTGGAGAGTATACTAATGTTTTGTGAAAGATTACCATTCAACTACTCTGGAGCATAGAACAGCAATGTCTTTTAGCTTCTTGGCCCTTCACTTTTAAACATAAGCACTGTTTCCTCCATCTTACCAGTACTAAGATAAGATGCTGGGCTCTGGAAATAGAGACAAGAAAAGAGAACACACGTAACCAGATCCCGCTACCCAGAGACTAAAGCATGGTCTGCTGAGACCTGCATCCACAGTAGCTGTACAACTAACCCAGTGGTGGTAAGGCAATGGAAGCCACATGTTCTCAGAGGCATCAGTCTCAGGGATGTCTTATCCCTTGGAGCCCTCACAGCTAAAGGCAGAGGGGGCTGATGGTAGGAAAGATGTAGGAAGGGCAGAAATTGGGATAGGTGAAATGATGCTGCAGATACTGGAAACATCTACAACCGTGTCCCTACCAACCTGACTTCCAGCTACCAACACTCACCCTTGGCTAAGGGGTGTTAGGGCCCTCAGAGCCGACTCTGCTCACAAATATGGCAGTCAGTATTATTAGTGACTCTAGAAACTGTCCTTCACCAAAGTCTACTGTGAACTCAAGGGTAAGCGCCCATGTCCTCTGGCCTCGCGTTCTCTGATAGGGCAAAGCTAAAGTACTGATCCTCGTGCTTTCCACAACAATGGAGGACACATTTGCTGCATTTGCAGCAGGCATTTGCTGCATAAGCACTTCCTGTTGGCTGTGGTCACTATCCTGTCCACTTCCCCATTTTCTTAGTAGAGTTTCCTAGAATCACTTCTCCAACTATTTCCCTCAAATCTGTATTTCAAAGGTGACTGCATGGGGCGGAGGGGGGGGAGAGGGGGAGGGAAACGAAGATGAATAGTTCTGCTTCTACAGAGAAAGTTTTGTTCTAGAGCTACATAGGTGTTCAATCAGTAGCTCATTCAGTCATTCAATAAACACGCCCTGGGCTCCCTCAGGAACAGGCACTGAGCTGTGCCTGGAAAGTATACGCATGTGTTCCAGGAGCTTTTACCTGTGAATGCCTCAAGGGTGAGAGGAGCTGACTGTACAAGGCAAACAAAGCATTATGGGACCACTGTGGTGCCAAGCTTTGTTAGGCATGGAGAGGTCCAGATGCGGTGGCTGAGAATCCAAAGATAAAAGGACTAGCCCTGAGAAAGCTCTTGTCTGACACCCACTATTTTCCCCAGCTCGGCAGCACAAAAGGCCCTTTATGACGAGAGGCATCAGAGGGGCAAATTCTGCTCAGGGAAATGAGAAGCTGAAATAAAGAACCAGGCTGCATCCTTTGTGTTTTTCCAGGTGTCTGTTCCCATCAGAGGCCCTTCCAGGGTCTGACCTGCTGTGGCAATGCACTTGGCCCTTTGAAGCCTGCAGCCCTTCTGGCCATTAATCCTGCCCAGTGGCCTAGGAAGGGATGTTGCTCCAAGGATGGGCCTCAGCATATTTCAGAGAGCAGCATACCTCCGAGGGGCAAAGGGAAGCTTGTAGACTGCACTGTGCAATCAGGGGTCGCAAGGAGAACGCAGAAATTTTTAAATAAATAAAAATATAAATGACAGAACTGCAGAGTTGAAAATTTGTACCCAAGCAGCTGAATAAACGGTGTCCCCAGAATCAAGTGCCTCTCGCTTTCCAGGAGGCCCCCGAGGTGGGAGAGATTCTCGTTCCATGTTGCATGGCAAGCGGGACCTCTGCTTCCTTTCCTGCCGCCCCTGGATGCTGACCGAGGACCCATTTGCACCACTTGCATGGGAATTTGCCAGTCTAATTCTAGAATCACTTTATTCTGACACAAACCAAAACACCATCCCCCAGCGTTAACGTCAATAGCTCCTGATTACCAGGCCAGTCATCTGAGTTAAACATTAATGACGTATTGCATTCAGATCAAATAATAAAGATGGGCATTTGACTCTAGTTGAACTTTTTGCTTGTTTGCTTGTTTTTTTTTTTTTTTTTTTTTTTTTTTTGTCTTTTGAGGCAGGGTTTCTCTGTGTAACAGTGCTGGCTGTCCTGGAACTCACTTTGTAAACCAGACTGGCCTCACCAAGATCCAAAGGCTGGGATTAAAAGCGTGTGCCACCACCACCTGGCTCTAATTAAACTTTTTAAAGATGTTTTTATTTATTTATTTATTTTTGGGGTATGGGTATTTTGTCTGCACTTATGCAGCAACTGCATGCAGTGCCTGTCGAGGACAGAAGGGGCCATCAGATCCTCTGGAACTGGAGTCACCACCTGTGGGTTCAGGCCCCATATGGGTTCTGGGAATCAAACCCGGGTCCTCTGGAACAGTGATTTTAACTATTGAACCGTGTCTCCGGCCCTTGATTGATTTTTTTTTCTCTGCTTTTGAGTGTACATTAAATCCAGGTCCAACATAATTCCTCATCTACTTTCATCTATGTATCGACACATATGTGGCCTATAGCTAATTGTGAATTTAGATTCTGAATCTGATAGAAAATGAGATATTTTCCTTCTAAGTTCAGCTTTTTTCTGTTGTTGTTGTTGTTGTTGTTTAACATAATGAACTCAGTTACAACCTTTTTCCTATATATGATATTTTATTTTTCTCCTTTAAAGTCAGCAGATAAAGCAGGGATTCAGTATGGCATTTTCTACATTTCTGTCATTATTCTTTGTTCTTATCTGTCTCCCTAAGGTCATCCCTCATCCCAGGGAGGGCCAGGTATGATCAAGATACACTGTACGTGTGGATGACATCTTCAGGAATTAGATAAAGTTTTAATTTCATAATTTTACACAAAAATAGTTTCCAAACATCAATTTTGTGGGTTATAGAACTTTTTAAAAAAATCTCTACAATGTGTACCATTCAGCCATACATGGGAATCATAATGATATATGGAGCAGGTAATATGATCTATGTCAATTAATAGTTCTTGTTTCTAATGCAGTATGTATCTCCTTAATCCCAAATGATGAAAAGTTTGCACAATTATTTATTTTACTGTAACCAAGCCCAGTAAGGTCTGAGGTCTAGTGACAATGTTAATATATGTGTTCTTTCAAGACACAGTATTTAGCTGTATCTTTGTCCCTTGTGTCTCAGGCACGCCCACTGCTCCTTCAACCAATCATAGCCATCTTTGTCATAGGCAGGCCGAGGAGCAAGAGTAAGCAAAGCTGCCTTCATGGTCTTCTATTTAAACACCAAGCTCCACTGGCAGGCGTTCAGCTTATCACCCTCCCTTTTAGGCAGATAGATGATAAGCTTCTCAAAGAAAACTGGAAGGAAATTTCAGGCACATTAATTTTCAGCCTCTGGACTCAGGACAACGAAGCATGGCTCAATGAATTGGTATCAAATTTGTCTTTAATGACTCTTATCCAACATTCCTATCTTATTACCGGCAGCTGCAGAAGAACCCAAAATCCCAAATGTGCCTTCAGGAGCACGGGAAGATTAAATAACACACGAAAGATTTCTTGCTCGTCTGTCAGCCTTGAATTTTGGAGCACATCGAACATGACTCGGAGCCTCAGGAGTGGCAGGAGCAGTGAGCAACGTCGCAGACTTTCTGAATGTAATTTTTTAACGGAAAATCCATTTCGGGCATAATAACTTTCACTTTCATTTTACCATATTTTACATACTAAAGCTGCACTGCTCCAAATTGAAGCCACTGGCCACATACAGCTATTGAATCGTGAAAATCTGGATGGTTTGCATCAAGATGTGCAGGATATGTAGAAGAGTGCACCAAATCTTGAGGGCTTCCTATGAAAGAAGCAATGAAAATTGTTCATCTATATTTTTACTTATTTATTGTATATTGAGGTAATAATATTTTACATATATGGAGGTGACGGAAAAAATACATTATTGAGCTAAATTTTATCTGGTCTTTTGGCTTTTTAACTTAGCGACTTGCAAAGCTTAAAGTTTGTATGTATAGTTCAAATGTTGCTTACATGATTTACAGTATTTATTTCTTGTTAATGTTAAAGAGACTGTTTTTCTCTCAAGAACTGGAAGGGACTTTGAGAATCTACCCATGTGCATGCCAAGAAGTCACAGTTTCATGGATGCTGGAAGACCAGGAGACTCCTGAGTGAGAGATGCAGGAGCGTTTGTCACACATGGCGATAGCAGTAGCCAGGGAACAGGATGTTCACACCAATCATGAGCCCCAGGAACCAGCAGGCTCGATGACCATGCGTGGTATGTGATACCAGTGGGAGAGGAACTCCAAACTTAGAGAAATCAATGCTTTACTAAGTGCAGTATACACATTTCCCTACTTCCCTATGTCTGTTGTCAACCACTGTCAAGTGCTAAGCATCCTTGAGAAGATGACCCAGGACACAGGATAGTCAGTGCGCAGCTTCCCCTGTGCGCTAGGATGTGAGCCACCCTGCAGAATTGCTCACTGACTCTATGAGCCTTCTGGTCCATACATTTCTTTTCAACATGTATTTTTCTAAAGTCTAGCTCAGTATATACTGCTCAGAAGTCAACACTGACCCTTAACGCACTGGCTCTAAAAGAACACATGGCTTCTTTGTTGAATTATATACCATACTGTCTCTTAAGCTTGCTTCCCTCCTGTTGAAAAGAGCAATTTCAATTTTTTTCTGGGAAACACTACAGTCAAATTTTACTTTCTGTACCTTTGACACTGCTGAAGACAAGTAAGATGGGAATTAGAAAATGCAATTAAAATGGAGATTTCCCTGACATGAATGTTTATAAAATATTTAGAAGCCCTGGCCCTTTAAGAACATCGGCTTCACTGAATGGTGATTGTAGACCTGCTTAAAGCCCTGACTCCGGGCTTCCAGTTCCCATGACAGCACACAGGTCTAAACAGGCTCGGCCTTGCACCCTGGAATTTTATTCCTTCAAAGCATTTTATAAACATCGAGTAATTGATTTAACAAGAGAGTGGAGTGGTGAGCTTGATTATTAAGCTCTATTATCCAAGTCTGACCAGCATAAATCACTGGCCTGAGGCCTTAGCGGTCAGTGTTAAAAGGGAGAGGTAGATTTCGAAAATCAGTCTTCCACCCTATATTAATATCCTTGGAGCAAGTCTATTTATGTGTTTAAACGCATTTTGTTCTGTCATCTTAAACACACCCATTAATATCTCTCCCTGTAATACTATATTCTTCTGTCCCGGTGTTTATAGACAATTTGCTTTATTGTTCTAAAATCATCACTCCAGCTCCTCTCCTATTCTTGAAGGGATCGATTCTATGACTTACACAATCACCAAAATCCATTGACAGGGAAAATGTCTATCTGTGTTCTGTGTGATCCAGTCATTCGCCTTGGAATAGTTCTCATAGGATCCACACCTGGAGGACCCACTGGTGCAGAATTTATTGGTAATTATTTGCATTCATTTAGGTAGGTAACAGATGCATAGATGAAAGAAAAAAAAAGAAGATAGAGTCCCAGTAAGAAAACAAAAACAAACCATTATGTTCTACAGTTCTCTGCCACATATCACTTAATTCTCCTCCTCTACTAATCTCTTAGAGTATCTCCATAAACAAACCATACACATACAAGAGTGCCCCTTCAGTTATGCAGTTGGTATGCAAACTGTGCATATGTTGTACATCTTGCTTTTCTCATTTTCTAATCTTAATAGATTATTCACATCAGTAGTGTCTCATTCTTTTGACTACTGTATATTATACTTAGTTTTGGAGGGCATGTAGGTTGTCTCCTCTCCTGTCTATTTAGACAACACGTACTCATGATTACTTTGTGTCAGCTCCCCAGGGGATCCTTATACTTATGGAACTTCTTTGAATATGAAATATTCCTCACAGGCTTATGTGTTAATAATTGGTCTTTATATGGCATTGCTATTTGGGGACATTGTAAAAATTTTAGGAGATAGTTTTAGTAGGAAGAAGTAGGCCACTGGGGACATAATTAAAGGTTATAGGTTATGCCCAGTTCTTGCTTTCTTTGCTCCATAACCACCATGAAGTGAGTTGCCTCTGCCAAACGCTCTTCCACCACTACTAATGCAGAACCAGTGGAACTATGAGCTATAAACTGAGCCATCTGAAACCATGAACCAAAAGTTAAAATCTTCCCTTGCAGTCGTTCTCTTGGGAACTGATCAGGAGCAGCACTAGAATAATGTGTTCGAGCATTTTGAAAGCCGAAGAAGGGTGAAAGATAGAGTCAATACGCCAGGTATCCAGATCTTTCCAGGAGTGAGAATCTCTGGGATAAAGACTAGACAAACAGCTTTTGACTTCCAGTGGTGTCTAAAGTGGTTACAGCTGAAGGCTAGAGCGAGCCGATGGCCATCATGAGGTTACTCCTGAAGAGCTGAAGCAAGGCGGTGTGTGTGTGCTGACACTAAGGGGGTTGACCGACAAGTAAAAGAGGAGACCCAGCCATAAATAGGCAGGGAAGTTAGGAGTCTCTTCAGTGTTCTGACAGAGGCAGGGAGCTTCTGGGAAGGCATGCCTGTGTTCCCTATGCCAACCTACCACAAAGTGATGACACCCCGGAACATGTCAGGGTAGTTCCACTGAGACTTCATTCCTGCCTGATGACCACATCCTTCTTTCATTCTTTTTGAGAACCACAGACAAACCATTCAGAGTCTGCCAGCTGTTGTATAATATTAAGCATCTGTTTTACTTATTATAAGTCATCAAATCCACATTGAAAATCCACTTTCTGATCAAAGACCCTGGGATATATCCAAACCAAACAAACAAAAAATCTCAGGAATGAAACAAATTAAAACAAATTAAAGACCATCAATCTGACTACGGTTCCTAAGGGTAGAAAAAGCCTGCTGTGTGGGACAATGACAGTGGGACAAGGAGTTACTCCACTTAGACACGGATTCAGAGTGAACCTCGGGTCAGTCAAGCTCCTTTGGCTCTCCAGCTCATTTCATGAGGAGCCTTAGACAGCAGAAATACACTTAGCCCTGAGAGACTGAAGAGTGATCAGACCATCCAGAGCATGTAATCACACAAGATATCATCCTCCTGAATAACTGACATTCTTAGCAGTAATAACCCATGGAGAGAAGTTATAAATTCAATAACATAACTCTAATAAACATTATCATCGGAAATAACTACTATTGGGCTAGAGGTGTATACATCTCAGAGGTAGAGCACAAGTTTAGCATGTATAAGGTCTTGTCTTCAACCAATCCCCAGAATAAAAAAAAAAAAAAAAAAAAAAAACAAAATAAGCAAGACTTTCTCCTTATCACATAGCATGAATACTTCCAAAGAGTTAAATTGTATGGCTATACAGTGACATAAACTTGGAACCTGTCAAATCACCCCATCATTTTTATTTTAATCCAATTTAATAAATACAACAAAGACCTCCTTAGTAACTGTTATGGATAAGGGCCTGTAGTAGAGCTAGAAAAAAAATGGCCAGAACTTTCCTCATCTATAAAAGTCTTACGGGAGAGGTGGAAGGTGATTGGTGTCCATGCTATAGAGAAGACAACTGTTTTATTTAGGGTCCCGCCAGAAGCAGGCTCTGAAACAAAGGTTCAAGGGAAAGCAGCTGGCCATGAAGTAGGCATTGATGGAGAAGTGAGGCAAGGAAAGGACAGAGCAAATGGCGTGTTCTCAAGGCAGGTGTCACTGTGGGCACCAAGCTCATTGCCACAGAGGAGCTACATTAAACATGCTCGGGGCTGTCCCATCTGAAGGGCAAAGATAGACTTGTGCACCTTGTTTGCACGGACTGACAGCTGCTCCTGGATGGTGTTAGCAGCCCCAAATGTTCCACTTCCTGTTTCAGAAAACGGAATAAACTCCCAGTAACTGTAAGTTGTGAACTGAAATAGGGGGAAGAGGTCTGGGAGATACACAAGTCAGGTCTGACACTATTATAGTAACTCAGCAGAGATGCTAATAAAATATATTAGAGAAAGAGAAAAAAGAGGGCTTGACTCTTGTCACAGGTTTATAGATGATCTCTCAGTTCAGGGCTTT
This sequence comes from Alexandromys fortis, assembly GCF_014885135.2. Lineage (NCBI taxonomy): Eukaryota > Metazoa > Chordata > Mammalia > Rodentia > Cricetidae > Alexandromys > Alexandromys fortis. Next base: position 4,526,026 of record NW_026067914.1, on the reverse strand, counting down.
TGATCTAGACCCAACTGAAAAAAAATTTATCAAGTTTATTTGGCATTTCTGATATGTGATATCCTTCTTGTTTACAGGGGCTTTATAAGTCTGTGTCTCCTCGAGATAAAAGGCAAAACTTCTATGCCCCATGTATGCTTACACCTGTGGAGTAGACAGTTGACCTGGGTTCTGCCAGTCAGATCTGACCTCACAAAGCTTGACTTGATGGTAAATAAATCAGATATCTATTGGCTTAGCTTTGAGGAGATAACCACCAACTTCCAATACAGCAACAAGGAAGAGTCTAGTGCCTCCTAGTGTCAGAGATGGGAAGTGTCAGTCTGTATGCAGGAAGTAAGAGTGCAGTCTGATGTAGATCAGGACTGTGGAGTAGCCTTCAAGTTATGAAGAAGAAGAAGGAGGAGGAGGAGGAGGAGGAGGAGGAGGAGGAGGAGGAGGAGGAGGAGGAGGAGAAGAAGAAGAAGAGGAGGAGGAGGAAGAAGAGGAGGAGGAAGAAGAAGAAGAAGAAGAAGTGACTGTGTAAGTCTCAATACCTTTTATAAATTACTTGTCTGCAAAAGTAGATAAGTGCAATTCTGGTTTTGTTGCTATAGGAAACCTTGGTATCGTGGAGAAAAGGAGAAGAAAGCCAAGGGAAAGGAGATAGCTATAGTCGGACAATTACAACAAGGAATTCTTAGTCCTGGAGTTAGCATAACAGATAAACAGGAAGAGAGGGAAGATCCAGGGTGTTCTCAGGAATATTTGCTGATGGGTGTGGCTGAGAAAGAAGCGGACTCCTGATTAAGTACTGGGTGGTGCGCTCAGGTCTCTGGTAGGGAGGAATACCATTAAACCGAAAACACACATTGAGAAACCGAGGCCTGTGTCAGAGTTGGCTGCTAGTTGTGTTAAAGAAGAGAAAGTGTCAGGAGAGGGTCTTCAGTTTCACGTGGGTGTGATTGACAAACAACGACAGTTCCATGAGCAGCAGAGTTGGGTAGAAGATAGGAGCTCAGAGTGGCATCTTGTGAGTGGCTGGAGCTTCATTCAAGATCTCATTCCATTTAAGAACTCAGATGGAATCTGTGACCGTGGAATATCTGTGACCACTTGTGCATTAGTCATTTCTCTCACTGATGCAGCAAAAACACCGAACAAAAGTGACTTAAGAAAGGCAGGGTTTATTTAGTTGCAGTGAGTACAGCCTGCCATGATGGGGAGACATGGCAGCAGAAACAGAGAGCAGCTGGCTGCATTGCATCTGCACTCAGGATTCAGACAGCAATGGATGCTTGTGCTCACCTCCTCTTCTTTTCATTCAGTTTAGGAATCCAGCCCATGGGACGGTAGCACTCACATTGGCGTGGGAACTACCTCAACCTAATCTAGAGAGATTTGTTTCCACGGTGACTCAAAGTCCAGTAGGCTGATAGTGAACATTAATGTGAATCTTATGTATTTTATTGAACATGTTCCTTATCTTTGAAAATAGGAATAGCAGAACTTATTTGTCCTGCTCTGACCTGCTTCAGGCAGCTGGGGACAAACCTAGTGTATACGGAGTATATTGACTGATCATCACAAAGTCCACATACCAGAGGACCATGTAGCTCACCCCATAAAAGAAAAGGTGGATTTTAATGTTGTTTGGACAAAGAGTAAAAATAAGAAAATGTATCTAGAGTTACACTTGGATATACACAAAAGTATTAAGTATGGGTCACAGAGTGACCCTGGGTCTGCTTCCTTGGTAGCAACAGTTAGGACAGATGTCAATGCTGAGTGCAGACACTTCCCTGAAGTGCTGCACCTGAGCTGGAAACATGTCCCTTTCCTGTGGCAAAGTGACTCGGGTCCTCCAGACAACAGTGCAAGGCTGTGTTTTTAACCAGTCTCGGTCCAGAAAAGTTTCTCAGTAAGTTGGGCAGTAGATACCACTCACAGAAGGAGCTGCCTTGACTCCCTAAAGTTGAAATGTGTCCTTATGTCCTTAGGAGAAATGGTGTTTCTAGATAAGACCACAGTCAGTTCTGTCAGTGTTTTCCCTACAGTCAGATGAAAAGCCAGGACTTTTTTTTTTTTTACCCCACAGTTTGCTTTTGTCTACCAAGTCTCTCTTTTTGACTAAAAGAAAAATGATAAGATCAGCCGACTGGATATTATTTCATGAAACTCAGATCTTTACCATTGCTCAAGTTCCACTGACCAGGTGTCTACCGAGAGAGATGGATGAAATCCAGCCCTTTATATGTTCTCATGGTTAGGATGAGTTATTAAACACTTGATTTGATAAAGGTTTTGCAGTACCGTGTAAGACTTTGTTAACCACATCTCTGAACAGTGTGATATATCAATAGGAAAAGAAATTGTTACTCCAACTACATAAAATACTTGACCTAGACATTGAGTCTATCATCACTATATAGATATAGAGAGACAGATATAGACGTGTGTGTGTGTGTGTGTAAACTGGCATCATAATCAATCACAATCAACCACTGTGATCATACAAGTAATATGTTTTGGGTGGGTTTTCTTCACATTTGAATATTTACCTTCAACTATAATTATTATGCATGTAAACTGGGATCGAATTGCTTTGTGCACTTCACACTTTGAAATCGTACTAACAAGCTGGAGAGATAGATGGTGGGTAAGAACACTTGCTATGGAAGCCTAGGAGCCTGAGTTCAAATATCAGTACCCATGAAAAAGTCAGGCGTGGTTGGGCTTGTTGGTCACCAATCTAGCTCCAGGTTCAGGGAAAGACTCTGTCTCAAAAGACTAAGAGTAAGATCAGGACACTGTACATACTTCTGTGGCTTCTTCCCATGCCCATCTGAACACATGGGCTTGCACAAGCACAGGGGGGGGGGGAGGGAGAGAGAGAGAGAAAGAGAGAGAGAAATTCTACTAGCCATTGATGTTGAATGCGTGTTTATTTTTCCAAACACAAAACATATAGATGATACTGTGGTCGGGTATTTACAATTACCAAAGCGTACACAGGAGATCAATATTCTTTATTCTGTTTATTATGTCTCGATTTTAAGGTTTTTTTTTTTTCAAGACAAGGTTTTTCTGTAGCTTTGGTGCCTGTCCTGGAACTAGCTCTTGTAGGCCACGCTGACCTTGAACTTGTAGAGATCTGCCTGCCTCTGCTTCCCGAGTGTGTGTGCTACTACCACCTGGCTTCATCTTTTATTTTTAAGCTGTAGTACATTTATCAGGCTTGTATATACTGTCAATCAGAACTACAGAATGCCTACTCTGTTTTTGAACAAACATAAGGATTTCCTGGAACTAGGGTTCCTTGGTAGTGTGGGTAATGCTATGGAAGGAGTCTTAAAACATTCAGCCTTAAAGACCAAGGCCTTGGTACAAAAGAAAGGACTATAAACTTGAATGAAGAATCAACCCCAGCCCATAGTATGAGTTGACTGGACCAACTTCAGTTGGCATGGGGCAGTTTCTCTATGTTTTCCCCAAACAGCATCTCACCAGCAGGCACCATCACTGCACACAAGTCTTTGTAATCAAAATAGCATTCCTGGATGTTTTAAAACAAGAGTAAAGGGATCAGGTGATCATTTGCTGGATGATGGTGACCCTGAGAAAGAGAAAGGAATTTCTACTGGAACTCCTGGCAGGTCCCCTTTTGGTTTTTGGTTTGTTTGTTTTGTTTTGTTTGTTTGTTTCTTGGTTTGTTCATTTGTTTTTTCAAGACAGGGTTTCTCTGTGTAATTCTGACTGTCCAGAAATTCACTCTGTAGACCAGCCTGGCCTTGAACTCAGAGATCCACTTACCTGCTTGCCTCTGACTCCTAAGTGCTGGGATTAAAAACACGTGTCACCACCACCTGGGAAGGTCTCTATCCATTATCCATTGGAAAGAGTCCAGAGAAGTATATTCCAATCATCGCCCTGCCTGATTTCAAGGCTGGATCTGCCATTCATTTATCGATTTGTTCATTTTTTAATTTTACCTGTTTGTTTATTTTTATGGACATGGATGTGTTGCCTGTCTGCATGTCTTGAGCACCACATGCATGCATGGTGCCTACATAAGCCAGAAGAGAGAACTGGATCTCGATCTCCTGGAACTGGAGTTAAGGTTTTGAGCCATTATGTGGTGCGCATAATTCAAAGCCAGGTCCTCCAGAAGACTAACCAGTGGTCCTAACTGCTGAGTCATCTCTCCAGCCATTAATTCAGTTCCTTAAATATATATTGAGACCCTGAGCTGTGCCGGGGTTTATTCTAGGTGGTGAGGATCTGTAAGCTAACCAAATGGAATCTCTGTTCTCCTGGAGCTGATAGTCAAACGGGAAAGACAGACAATAACTGAAGTAAGCATGTCCTGCACAGGAGTATACTGTTAATCTGGGCTAGAGAGCTTCCAAGGAACCAACATTGTCAGAAAAGACTTCATGGAAAATGATGGAAAGACATGAAATGGGGAGCCCTGGGGAGGACTGAAGGGAAGCATTGTCAACAGAGTAAACCACAAAGGACATCTGAGAAGGTTAGATGGCTGACAGGGAAGCTGATGCTGGGAAAGAATTAGCTGGACATGGCAGCAGAGTTGAAGGCAGAGAAGAAATAGGGACATGTGAGGCTCAAGGAAAAACAGGGCTCCCAAAGCCAAGGAAATGGTGTTCCGGCGGCTATGTAGAAATGGACTGACTGAAGGCAGCCCAGAGCAGGACCTGGGAAGCAACACGGCAAAAGCGTAAGAACCAGGAAAATGCTAGAAATGATACATGAGAGCTATGATCTTCAAGATTCCATACTTCCCACAGATATCAAATAATAAACAAACAAACAAATGAAAACAATCTTTGGTGCCTCATCTTTATTGTTCCTCAGATTTTACAACAATGGGTATTATACTTTTCACATAGCTAAGAAACCTGAGTCACAAAAAGTCAAGGTTCTCACCCCGTTCTGCAGTCAAAGACAGTTTCAGAGCTGAAAGTAATTCTGTAGAAGTTCAAGGAAACACTAAAGATAAGTGGTGACGGGTCTGCCAGGTTCATCCCCCACTAGTGTGGCAGTAGGCAGCTTGAGTTGGAGTTCTTTCTCTCTTCCCCCTGTCCTCCACTTCCATTTCTCTCTTATCCCTGTCCTTTCCCCCCTCTCTTCACTCTCTCCCTTTTTCTGAAGCATGAGATATACTCATGTGGAATATGTTCAAACAGTTTAATTAGTTCTTTGAGACTTTAATACAATGGACTTTGGTGCTGTTGCTCAGGGGATTCTGGAGACTTCTAAAACAACACGGGCACTGCTGCTGCCTTTGGTTGCCTCCCAGGACTTGAGGATAAACCTCTATTGCTGAAGGTATCACCCACTTCAGACACAGGACGTAAAGAAATAGATCTGCGGGGGGGGGGGGGGACTACATCTCATAAGGTACGATGCACCCTAATGTTGGAGAAGAGCAGCCAGAACTTCTGCACAGCTGCAAAGTCTGTCGTCTTGCACAGCAAGACATCCTCAACAGTGCAATAGTGGCTTCTGTCTAGGGGGTAACCAACAGCTGTCTAATTGGACTTAAGCTCTGCTCAACCAAGGGAAACCATGCCTGATTCTATAAACCCAGCCCACTACACATGGCTGGTGAGGCCATGGGATCCAGAAGAAAACCAACTATAGCCACTTCTCTCTGCCAGTAGCATCTCTTCCTGTAGTTTAATTCCTGGTCTTTATACTTTTACATCTTTACTCTTTCTCTTTCTTCTAAATACCATAGCTTTGTTTTTATTTACTCTAAATGCTTACCTTTATGGCGAGGGTAGCTCTTAACCTTCATCAAAGAAGCCTGCATTTTGCACCAAGTAGAGTTTTGTTTTCTTTAAAGAGATTCTGTAGTTTCCAAACTGGCAACCAATTTGAAGAACGTTTAGAGCACAGGCCAAAATGAGGGTAATAAATTCTTGGAAAGGCGTTCTTTTGGGTACACATGAAACCCCTCATTAATTCTGCCCTTAGGATTCCAGGGTTAGACATCAGAAACTGTTTCACACACCACAAAAAACGACTGTCTGGAGACAGTCTTTCCAGAGCAACCCTAAGTTTACCCCAACCCTTGCTGTCACCGCCCAAATGCAGTGGGGTAGCCAGCCGGTGGATACTGTTAAGCTGTATTTGAAGGAAAGATAATTTTCTCAAAAGCTACTCTTTTCAGAAATAAAAACACTCTGTGGTTTTTGAATACCAATTCTGCTCTAAGATGTCTACATGTACAAAGAACATGTCTTCAACTTTCAGAAACAGAAGAAAATCAATATGAAAGGTTTTATGTGCTTAAAAAATGAAAACAAGTAGAAATAACAGTAAATGAATCCTAGAAGACAAAATCAAACTGGAACAAATTCACATAAAACTGTATCAAATTTGAAAAATAATAACATGGAAGGAAGACTGATTCCAAGCAACTTCTGAGTACAGTGTTCTGTATGTATACACACACACACAGACAAACAAAAATGGACATATTTAAAGACAAGAAAAATAGTAAATATAAATAGTAAACATCACCCACTAAGGTCATTTATCAGTAGTCAAATATTATTGTCACTTTGAGATTATTTTACATGCAATGAAGAAAACAGTAAATAAAATCAACAATGTTATAACAAGAGAAAAAGATGCAAATACAAAATTGATGTAAGTGAAATCAAGTAATAAGAAACTTACACCAAAAATAATACCTTTTGTTTGTTTTGATCTCTGTCTACTGAAGGACATCGAAACAACTCAACACAGAAGTGTGAGCATGCCCAGTGTCCATCCAGTTAGCATTTCCTACTGAGAGAAACAAGGCTCTCCAGCGAAACAGTTTCATGTCTGCATCATGTTGAGGCAAAAAAAGATTTTGATTGTGATTAATCATGGATTAATGAAAGTATGACAGAATACACAGAAACATGACTGCCATGGGAAATCGGGGAACTGGACAATAAAAAGAAAAGTATGGGTTAGGAAGGATTAAGCTCAGATGATAGAAGTCTTATCCAACTTTCCTGAAGCACTAGTTTCAATCTCCCTACCACATAAAAGCAAGCATGCTGAGACACACCTGTAATCTCAGCTCCTGGAAAACAGAGGCAGGAAGATTAGGAGGTCAGGGTACCCTTGGCTACATACCAATTCAAGATTAGCCTAGCATACATGAGTCCTTGTCTTAAACACACCAAAACACAATGAGGTATCACCTTATGCCAGCAGGAATGGTTATTATTTTAAAAAGAGAGAATAAAAGCACATGTTGACAATCACGCAGGGAAAGGGAAACCCTGGGGCCATGTTGGTAGGAAGAGACATTAGTACAGCCTTTATGGAAAAACCATTGATGTTCCTCAAAAGATGAAAATATCCAACTATATAATTAACATACGATCCAGAAATTCTCCTATCACACATTTATCACAGCACTATATACAATAATTGAGAAAGAGAGACCTCTAATTACCCACACACTGATTAATGTGTTTTTCCAATGTCAACTAGACCCCCACAGTGGCATAAAACCCAGTCATGGGAAGGAATGGATTTCTGTCATTTGCAACGGCCTACACGAAACTGGATGGCATACCGTTAAGTGAAATAAATGAAACAAGGAAAGACAAGTAGCACACAAATCCACTGAGGTGCAGCGTCAAACGTCGATGCCATGAAAGCTTCAGTAGGACGGTAGCTCGAGGCCAAAGACAGCAGTGGGAAGAGAGACTGGAGAAAGGTCCACCAGCCAGCAGTATGAAGTCACAGTGAGAGCAAGCGATTCCGCTGCTGCACAGGAGAGATGACAACATGCAAAAATTCCAGAAAACAACAGTGAGCATGTCAGATCCCTTATGCTATTTGATTTATCATTTCTCTCAGGGAAAGAGCTTTGCTCAAAAATCCCCTGAGTTACAGTTAAATCCCCAAGGATATATATTCATCTACTTCGACACAGACAAGACCCCCTAGTCCGACACCTCGACCTCCCGCTGGGAAGGGAACTATAATTCTTCTCATTTGCTTCAGGTGCCTTATCAACTTGTAAATATCCCAGAAGCTGTCTTTCCTGCTGCCTGGTGCCCAGTCACAGATCCCCACAGGCCTGGTCCACACCGGTCTCACTGTACTTGATTGATCCTTAGAAAAAAGCCAGAATGACCCCAGGAGCCTTGCCTGAACTACAGTCAAATAAACATTACTCAGGGAGATTGCACAGAAATTGTGGGGGGAGCACGGGAGGCGTGGTGAGCCAGAGGAAGCTCTTCAAGGACAGGAAACAGCACCCTCACCTCAGGCAGCAGACCAGTTCTGAGAGTGCAGCTGTAGTCAGCACGCGTTCATCAACTCAGCCCGTGAGTGATCAGATAGTGCCTATGTTGTCCAGATTAGAGAGAAAGGACAGCAGGCAGATACAAAACCAAGATTTTTTTTTTACACTGAACCAGCAGAAGATTTGAACTATAAGCCAGAAAATGAACAAAACAAAACAAAACAAAAACAGGCAGATATGGATATCTACCCATTTGTTTTGGGTAGGTTAAAGTAATTTTAAGTCAACATAATAAGCAGGAAGAATTTTGCCAATGTAAGTAAGAAACGAAAGCATGGCTCGAAACAAATTGTTCATTTGTGCAGAGAACCAAAGTATTCCATGACAAACAGCCAAGGCCCGGGACTCCTAAAACCACTGAATCACCTCTCTCTGAATTTCCAGTTTAGAGGTACTAACCCTCAGTCCTTCTATCAACCACAAGAGTCTTCATTTCACCCCGAAGAAGCATCACAAAATTCTTCCCTGACTTTTCAAAGCAAACCATCTTAATTTGCCACACTATTGGGAAAACAAGGTGGTAACGGAGAAGGGAATGCCGTGAAATCAAAGAAACCATGATAATTAAAAAAAAGGGGGGGTTCAAACTTCTCCATTAGTCTGGACACACGATCATTCTGAAAATTTCATATCCCCCAAACCTAGAAATACACAACAGAAGCTAAAATTCTCTAGAATTGGTCATGGGGTGGGGGTGGATGCACGTGTCCCATCCTCAGGTTGCTTCTAACAATTTTGGGTTCTCCAAAGCCGAAGAGGCACAGCTCTCCGGATGAGAGAAGCCAAACTTCTTGGGGCTGGCACAGGGTAAACATTTTTGTCTTGCTCAAATTGTTTTAAGTAATTGAAAACATCACTCTGCTGGCCAGCTGCTCAAGTCCCAGAGCCATAAGGACGGGGAAACCAAGGCTTGGGACCTGGTCTTCCAGTGTGACCTAGATAGCTGCTCAAAAGATGGGCGTGGTAGTCGTTTTTGAACGTGAGAAGTGAATTAATGATTCTAAGTCGGTCCTAAGCCATTCCACCCGCCTCCCTTTACCAAGCCATCAAGGGGACCCATCTATGGAGGGAGTTTGCATCCTCACAGGTTTTAGTTCTATGGCCGCCCTTACAGAATCACCTAGCTTCAATCTGACTGGAAATTGGATCATTGATATCCTCCAACCCCCACCCCCCAACCCCAGAGCCTTTCCAAGCTTTTCCTGAACACGAAACCCATTTGTGGCCTCTTATTAGAGTCGTGTTGGTGTAGCTCAAACTGTTCCAACCTCAGGGACTGGGATGATGTCCAGCTCTGAGTCAGGTACCGTGCTGGACAGTGTCTGCTCTTTTGTCAGCGTTGAACATTCATAGACATTTGTTCAATGTCACGGTTCTAAACCATAGGCCGAGGGGAGAGCTAGCTTTGTGCTTTTCCTCTTTTTTGGAAATGCATTTTAATCTGCTTTGATTATTATGTCTTCATGCCCGATCCTGCAGGTGAAAGCCAACAAGACCCCAGAGTGGAGAGTAAGCAATGGAGAGGAACGCAGGCAGAAATCTGTTTAGAGTCACGTGTCACTTCCTAGGGTTTCCTAGCAACGAAACTCGGGATTACTGCTTGGGCAAATCACTGAGGCCTAAAGAAGTCATCCTTAGCTGGGCCAGGTAGAGCAGGACTGTAATCCCAGCTATTTAGGAGCTGAAGCAGGAGGATTGCAATTTACTATAGCCCTACTTGGACTATAGCAAAAGTTCAAGGCACTTGATGAGACTACCTCAAGATTTATAACAGCTCAAAAAGGGCTAGGGGTGTAGTGAAGTTGTAGAACTCTTGTCGAACGTGCGTAATTTCTAGGATTTCAAGACAACGAAAATGGGAACTCCTTGTGGTGAAGAGTTGTCATTCAGGGTCCTTACTTCAGAGCCATCAGTTCAGTGGGCATGCCGTGTGACCAAGAGTCAGAGCAGAGAAGGGTGTGGGGGAGGGGAGGGAAGTGTAATTCAATTATAGTTTCAAATATTAAAAAAAAAATCTTAGCACCTACCAGAAACTTCAGATCATTTTTAAAAAGTAGACAGGAAGACAAAATCCAGAGCACTAAGAGCTAAAACCAGCTGGAGTAGGGCAGGGTCCTAGAGAACTGAGCAAAGGTGGCTACTGTTGTGTGGCGTTCCTGGAGGGTGGGGCAAACAGCATGCAGGTGTCCAAGCTGTCATTTCTCTCTTGGTGTCTTAGTTAGGGTTTTATTGCTGGGAAGAATCACCATGACCTCGGCAACTCTTATAAAGGAAAACATTTAACTGGGGCTGGTTTACAGTTCAGAGGTTCCGTCCATTATCATCAGGGTGGGAAGCATGGGGGCGTGCAGGCAGACACGGTGCTGGAGAAGGAGCTGAGAGTTCTCCATCTGGATCAGCAGGCAACAGGAAGTGACAGCAACACACAGACCTCGACTGAGCTTCTGAGACCTCAAAGCCTACCCCCTGATGATGCTCTTCCTCCAACAAACCCACACATACTCCAGAAAAGCCATACTCCTCATAGTCCTACTGCCCGTGAACCTAGGGAAGGCATTTCTATTCAAGCCACCACACTTGGTTTGCTGTTTACCACTTGGTCTCAGGCAAAGAAGGATTAAAAAGAAAACAAACTATGGCCAACGGCCGCCTGTAGCCCATTTCCCAGACTCTGCCTCTCTTACTTGCCACACTTCGGGACATTTTATGTCACCTGTAAGCACAGTCCAGCTTCTACCCTCAGGAACTGGCAACCAGAGTGGGGCAGAGGGCACCCACCTGCCTTTGGTCCCTTGGCAGTGCCACTAGAGCGGCCTGTCAGTTTCTGACCTCTTGGTTCTAGGACAGAGATGCTCAGACTTTATCATTCACTGTCCTTCAAAAGAGTTTGTAAGGTAATCCCACCTACTTCTAAATTGACAACTGGCATTTCACAGTGTGGGATTAAATGGCTACAGAGGGTATACTTCCAGGTATGGGGCACATTTTGCTATTTTAAACTGTACTATGGCTCTTTTTACTTAAAAAATGAAGAGAGAAATAGAAAAATTGGGGAGTCTTTAATTGTGGAGAAGGGAGGCCAGGACAGAAAAAGATGGAAGTAGGAGGAAAAAACAGCACTAAAGGTGTCTGGAAAAGTCATAAGAAATCATATTGTTCTGTATTTACTTAAAATTACATATAATACATTGTGTCACACATATACTATATATATGTATATATAGTGTATATATATGCATATATATATAGAGAGAGTATGTGTTGTGGAATACTATTTTAAGATGTGTTACATTCGTTTATGCTGTGGAATATTTGTTTAATGATGCAAAGATGTGTTGCATTCTTTTATGTTGCATTTGTTTTAACTCTGTGAAGCTGTGTTACTTTGCCTGCCTAAATACCTGATTGGTTGAATAAAGAGCTGATGGGCCAAATGCTAGGCAGGAGAGGGATAGGCGGGGCTGGCAGGCAGAGAGAATAAATAGAAGAGAGAAGAGGGAGGAGCAAAAGAAAGGAGAAGAAGAGGAGGATGCCCAGGGGCCAGTCACACAGCCACTCATGGAGTAAGAAGGAAAGAGAGATATATAGAATCAAGTAAAAGCCCAGAGGCAAAAGGTAGGATAATTTAAGTTAAGAAAGATGACTAGAAATAAGCCAAGTTAAGGTCAGGTATTCATAAGTAAGAATAAGCCTCTGTGTGTTTATTTGGGAGCTGGGTGGTGGGCTCCCAAAGAGTGAATATTTTAAAAAAGCAACAAATAAAAAACAAGACCCACAATATGTAGATATGGATATCTAGAGAGAATTTAACTGAATTAAGTCACACAAGGTGATAATGCTTTCCTCAACATCCACAGACTACTTAATAAAACCCCTAGGTCCAGACATGGGACATCTCCTTTCAAGTTGTTGGTCAGGGTTATCCAAGACATTTCCCAAACATTATAGGCACTGCCATTGCCCTTGGTTTCCCTCCCTGGGCTGAAGGTAAGCCCCTATTGCTGCAAACACCATGTGCGTCAGACATAGGACTCAGAGGATCTGAGCTGGACCTGACCTGAAAGGCCCTCCCTGAAGATGCACTCTCAACGCATCATACAAGCTGACAAGGGAGAAAATCCATCAACAGTCCGAGCAGGCTGCAAAGCTTGTAACCACAACAATGAAGATCGCCCTATGGGTGCAGCTTGTAACCACAAAAATGAAGATTGCCTTACGGGTGCAGCGGTGCCGCTATGGTTTGTGGATAGTCAACAGCTGTCTACTTTGACTTAAGATCAACTCAGTGGGAGGAAAACCATGCTTGGAAACCTAAACCACTTACCCAGAGCTCAATTTATTGTCAACGTGATACAAACTGAGTCACTTGAGAAGAGGGAACCTTAATTAAGGAAATTCCTTGATCAGAATGACCTATATACATCTCTTTGGGTCACTGTCTAGTTGCTGGTTGATTTAGGAGGGACAGCCCACTGTGGGCAGTACCATCTCTAGGCAGGTGGGCCTGGGCTGTATAAAAAAGCTAGCTGAGCAAGAGCCAGGGAGCTAACAAGGGAGCGAGCGAGTCATTAAGTGTCTATCCTTCATTGTTCCTGCCCTGGCTTTCCTCAGTGATGAACTGTGACCTGGGAAATGGAAGCTGAAATAAACCCCTTCCTCTTCTGAATTGGTCTTAGAGTTTTTTTTTTTTTTTCACAGCAACAGAAAGCAAACCAGACTATATGGATAGTCACAGATGTCGTAGATAGACACGGAGAGGCACTTGTAGAATATACATCTATAGATACAGATATATACAAATATATATTCGTCTGCATATAGATGCATATATTTATAGATCGCTGCATATTGGCTGACATTAACATTTTTAACTTTAGTATGGCTTCTTTTAGTTCCTGTAACTAAAGGGGTCCAAAAGTTTGAAAATGTGTCCTGGATTTAGTTACTATAATTTTAGTGGAAATCAACATAGATTATTATAAATCTTAAGACAGGAAAAGTATAATTTATTAGAAATGAAGCTTTAAACAGGTGTTCATTATTCTAGTTATTTCTACAGATAAATATTTTTTACTCTTGTAATGAATCAGCAGAATTGGGCATAAATTGTAACAAAATTTTCCATGGAAAATGTCTCAGACACCTTATTTGTGTGAATAAGGACACAAAAATGGGGGATTTTTGTGATGGCAATGGATTCAATCAATTCTTTGAACACTTTCTGATCTAAGTTTAATAGCTTTTGAACAGACAACTTGGCTAGATTCCTGCACTTCTGTAAAGCAGAAAATCAGTTATACAAAGTCTGTAATACAATCACAGCTACCCAGTTCTCACACCGGCTTCAGTAGTTCTAATGAGGACTGAAGCCATGGGACCTTTAGCGATGTCTTTTCTTTTCTTTTTTTTTCTTTTCTTTTCTTTCTTTTTTTTTTACATTCTAGTACCCACTTCCTTGATGGAGAAAAATCAACCTTGGAGGGACAAAAGATACAGAGCTCAGGCATCCGTGAAAAGAGGAGGTAGGGCTGATAGGAAATCTTCCGTTCCAAACCAGAGGTGAGCATTCACGGGGTGAGAGAAGGGAACGGCTGCCACCATGGGGATGCTTGAAGGCAGATTAATTTGAGACAAGACTGCACATGATTTAAGACCTAGTAAACAAAGCAGGATGGGAAAAGTCCTTAGAAATGCTTTCATTTTAAATCAAACATTAATCACCATCAGCAACAGCGTCACTTTGATTGTGTTTTATGGAGGTTTTGAGCATCTGGTAGTCACGGCTCAGAAAATGCGAAGTGTTTCTGTATTGCATGAAAGACACTTATCCTCCAGGGAAGCTTACCCGCAACTTTCAAGTACTTGTACTAGAATAAGTTCAAATAGTGAAAATAGTGAAGGGAAAGGACCGTGGATGCACTAGAGAACCTGGCTTCTGTCCAGTGAGCCAGGACCCCCACACTCCTATGTCTAATTCCTCTACCAATCCCAGAGACATTGCCCTCACATGCAGGTCTTCCTCCCAACCCATAGAAAGGCAGGAAAATGCTAAGACATACTCTGAATGGACTGAATATTTAAGTGACTCCGCACTCAGATATACAAACACCATCTCCCAGTGTGATAGTGAAGCTTTGGGGATTAATCCACATGGGGGGATTATTGCCCTTGTAAGAAGACACCAGGGCTATCCCCCTCCTAGACATTTGCTCAAAGGACTCTAAGTCTTCCACAGAAACAGATATTTGTTTATTGCTGCACATGCACAAGACCTAAAGAATGAAAGCAACCTAAATACCCACCAGCAGATAGATGCTCTTTCTTTAATGTGGTACAGGCAAGAGAGATGATTCCGTGAGGAAATGTGCTTGCCACCAAGCCTGACAACCTGAGTTCAAACCCCAGGATGTACACAGTAGAATGAGTGAGAGAACCAGCCCCCACAAGGTGTCCTCTGACCTCCATTGGTGTGGTGGTGGAAATGCAGGCATCTTCTTAGTGCCTGGTCCCCAGTCACTGTTCTGACAGCTCATCCTGCCCCCAACTATGTGCAGCCTGAGATCCTGGTTTACCTTCTGCTCAAGGACTGTAGTCCAGTGCACAGATGTCCCTGCCTGCCTGCACACCTGAACATCACTGCCCTTACTTTTCCCATTGCACATCCAAGATTTTTCTCCTGGACTCAAGGTACAGCAAAGAACTGGAAAAATTTACCTCCATAACAGGTCCCATAAGTCTGCCTAAGGGTCATCTTCAGCTTCAGAAGACAGGAACTAAATCACCATCTGAACTCAGGTTGAATCAGTTGAAGCTGCTCTATTGGCCTCTCCAACACCGTCCTCTTCAGCATAACTCCAACACGATTGGATTGGGATCAACCTCAATACATGGCCCTGTCAAAGGGAGGCCTCCAAAGTACTTCTACTACAGTTAGATATGAGTATTCTCCTTGATATAGAATAACCCCTACCATCTCTTTAAACCAGTGGTTCTCACCCTACCTAATGCTGCAATCCTCAAATACAGCTCCTCATGTTGTGGTGACTCCCAAGCCATAAAATTACTTAATTTCTCCTTCATAGATGCAATTTTGCTACTGTTATGAATCATCATATAAATATATGATATGCAGGATGTCTGATATGTAACACCCTGAGGATTTATGACCTATAGGTTGAGAAACCACTGCCTTAAACTTTTCAACACTTGATAACCAAGAATTAGCTTTACAGGTAAATTCGACTGGATGCCTACTGTTTTATGACCAGGTAGGAAAGATAGGGGATTCAATTCACATGTATCCAAATTCACATGAATCTTTTGTTTGTTTGTTTTGTTTTGTTTCATTAAGGACTTCACAGAAATCTTAAAAGTGTACTCTATGAGGGCTGACAAAAGAGTAACAAGCCAACATTTGAAGTTACAAAAGCCTTTAAGTTTTGGATTAGTCAGTGAGTCCTGAGAGGAGCTGAATGTGTGGCATATTCTTCAGTGAGGAAAATGGGGTACAGCTTGCTATTGTTCTTGCTGGTTAGACAGACAGTCTGATTCCCAAGGCAATGTCATTAGAAGTAAATAAGGCCAAGCTAAAGAGATGGCTTGAAATCCAACCGATGGAGAAAGAAAAGCAACATAGGTTGGATTATGCCACAATATACAACCTTAAAATCTGGAGTGGCACAAAAGAGAGAAGAATATAAGTAGAAAAAAAGTGTCTTACTAAAGTACAATGTGTAGAGCAATATAACAAAACATTGATGGAATAATTTACTCTGGTCTTGTTCAAAATGGTGACACATGCCTTTAATCCCGGTACTCAAGAGCCAAAGTCAGGCAGATCTTTGAGTTCAAGTTGAGATCCTGTCTCAAAATTTGTTTGCCATGCTCTTACCATCTTGATATTTTAAATGCCAAGATATGGCATACTGGTAAGTTATAAAGAAAAGAGCCCAATTTGGTTCATGGTACTGGTTCAAGGTCAAGGAGCTAATTCTGGTGACGATCACGTCGCCAGCAGAGTACCAAGGTACCAGCGGGCATTATCTAGTGAGAGATCTCACCAAACTGGCTTTTATAGCTGACCACTCTCAATATATCGAGCAATCCAATGAGTGGATTAACTCCTGCATGATGGCAGAGTCTTAATTGCCTCTTGAATCCCCAGCTGATCTCACCTCCTAATAGCTCCTCGTGGGCATTAAATGTCAATGTGAGTTTCACGGGTGGGCAAACTGTATTCAGACCACAGTACCCCTGCGGCCATGACTGCCGTACAGTTCCAGCAGGCCTCATGCACAGCTGCTTTCCCACAGGACACTTAAGCAACGTGTCTATTTGTGTTCAATTTCTATCCGACATATGACTTTCAATATTTTTCATGTTTCTGCAGAGTCGGAAAGGAGAATTTTAGTGACTGCTTTAGAGATCCTTGCGCTGGTACCGCAAAATTTATAAAACTGCTTTCTCAAGCCATCCTCTAAGGGTAGAAAAAATATTTTTCTTTTCAAATTCCCTGCTCTTGATTTTTTTGGTTGTTTTTAAAAAGATGCCAGACATCTGTGGTCTTCATGAGAAAAAGTCATCATGAAAAAGTAAGAATCACACGTCATCTCTCTGACTCTACGGGTGTTGCTTGTTTTATTATCTATCTATTTTACACTGCTCTTTAGTAAGAATTAAGGGTTCCGGGTATCTGCTGACTGAGACACGTTCGTTAGGTATATTAGAACTCTGCATACCTAGCGGTTTAAAACCATAATATCCTAGGAATTCCCTCCTTCTCGCACCCCTCCCCACATTCTGCCCTCCTCTTTCTTCCTTCTCTCTCCTCCCTCTGTCTTCCCTCAGCTTTCTTCACCTCCACTCATTCAGAAATCTCCCCTGGAGTACGTTTAGCAATTAAGGAAAGGTAGTTCACACTTGTGTGACTCTTGCAAACAGCAGTCTGTGTTTGTACTCTGTGATGCCAGCCCATGTGAGTGTTAGGATCTGCCCAGTTTCTCTCTCCTGCAGGGTCACTCCGTGTAGAACATCTCTGCTAGAAGGGCCATTCCTGTCATGTCCACACATTGTGACTGTCCCCCAGAGAGCATTCATTGTCAAAATCTATGAAGAATTTAGACGTCTATGCAATTTGATACTCTTGGGCATATTTGTGTTCACAGATGTCTGGCGTCTTTTTAAATACAGCTCATTATATGCTTGTCCATTTTTGTCCTCTATTATAGTGTGAGAAATATCTGTCCCAGCACCTACATCCTAAGGAAAAGGGCCACTGTATAAAAGCAGATTCTGTTTCCACCATCCCAGGTCATGTCCTGGAAATAACGCTGCTTGGTACAAGATGATTCTTGGTAGTTTTGTGTCGACATCATTTGGAAATTTTTCCCCTCGGGTACTTTAACTAAAAATTTAAACTCCCTGGAAATGATAGACTCAGACAGAAGGTATAATCTGCTAGGCACCATCCCCAACTATTGCTCTTCTTCTGTGTGCATATGAGTGTTTAGTTTGAAATGTGGCTAAAATAAAAGTATTCATATTAAAATATTTACATTATAATTTCAGTATGAGTAGTGACATCTGGCGGCACTGGTCACTCCTGCATGAGCAGTGCCCTGGAGCAGAGAAGTGACCAACCCCTTCCAACAGGATAAGCAATGACGGACGTTGCTGCCCGTAGCCATGTGCGATTGCAGTCTCTGACCTAAGGAAGAAGCCAGAGGGCTGCACAGTAGCATCAGAAGAGCTTGGGATAAATCCAAACCCACTCTATAACCAAAAAGACCTTAGACTCTGCACTGCTGGACCCCTTCCTTGAACATTCTTCCCTTCTTGTCACTCTGATGCCTGCTTACTATGCCTCAATTAAGTAAAACCTACTCTAAAGTCAGGCCCTGACTATTTTCTCTGCCAATTACTTTTGCCCAGGCAGTCATGAGGAGCAGTTCTTAGCTTTTCCCATGTCTTAACTATCACCCTCGGGCAAGAGTTTCCCGGCCATCTTGTCTAAAACAGCACCGCTCACATCTCTAGCATCACACGGCTCTGTCTTTGTAGCCCTTCTGGCTTGCTAGCATTTCACTGTGCCTGTTTGCTCGTTGACTGTCTGCTCTATTTATTTCTGTTTTGTTGCTGTGCCCCAGCAGGAGCATCAGAGTCCAGGACACAAGTATTTGAAAATCAGTAGATAAACTGTCGAGAGCCCGAGGTCTTGTGCTCACAGATAAGCACTAGGGAAACGTTGGATTGTCTCTTCAAAGGACCTGTTTTCTGCCCATAAGCTTGAGAATGGATGTAGTGAGTAGCCTGGGGACCTGTGCGCTATCTGTAGGGCCAGGCCACACCTGAATTCCCCAGACTATGATGATTACGCCAGACTCTTTCTCCCTAGACCTTTGTCTTGAGCATTGTTTCTCAACCAAGAGAACCCATCTTTAAGGAAGAGGTTTTATGTACTGTGAAAAGAGTTTCAATGTAACCATGTTTCTTAAGCTTTGTTGTTTGCCCAGGACTGAGGCAATTATCATCAGTGAACATTTTTCCAAAGTTGTGCTGTGCTTACGTATGTCTAAAATAAACTGCCTGGCATCAGACTTTATTGAGTTGTGCTGAACCAGATTTCCTTCATGCCTCATGCATGTCATTATTTCGCCGGCCCTGCTGTTTGCAGGGACTCCCCTCCCACCACATACACAAAGCATCGGAGGGGGGGGAATGTTTTATATCTTTGGTTCCCCAGTTTTCCTCTTCAGAGCAATTAAAGAATTTAATTTCATCAACTTTATCATTACTTTTAACTTTAAAATGCATGTCCTACAAAATTGGGAGCATGATGGGGGGAGTAGAGACGGTGGAAGGGGAAGATGAGGGAGGAAAGGGAGGGGTGAGGAGAACTTGAGGGAACAGGATAGTCAAGATGGAGGAAGGACAGAGATGAGAGCAAGGAAAGAGATTTTGATTAAGGAAGTCATTATAGGGCTAGCAAGAAACCTGGCACTAGAGAAATTTCCAGGAATCCACAGGGATGACTCCAGCTAAGACCCTAAACAATAGAAGAGAGAGGACCTGAACTGACCTTGCCCTGTAGTCAGACTGATGAATATTTTAAATATCACCATAGAACCTTCATCCAGCAACTGGGGGAAACAGAGGCAGAGACCCACATTGGAGCATTGGACTGAGTTCCCAAAGTCCAGTTGAAGAGTGGGAGGAGTGAGAATATGTGCAAAGTGTTCAAGACCATGATGGGGACACCCACTGAAACAGTCTGCCTGAGCTAATGAGAACTCACCAACTCCAGCCGGACAGGGAAGGAAACAGCATAGGTCCAAACTAGTCCCTCTGAATGTGGTTGACAGTTGTATGGCTAGAGCACCAGACAGTAGCACCAGGATTTATCCCTACTGCTTGTATGGGAACCTATTCTCTTTGGATGGATACCTTGCTCAGCCTAGATATAGTAGGGAGGGCCTTGGACCTTCCCCAAAGCAATGTGCCTTACTCTCTTTGAGGAGTGAAGGGAGGTGGGGTAGGGGGGGTATAGGTGGAGGGGATGGGAGGAGGGGAGGGAGTGGGAACTGGGATTAGTATGTAAAATGAAAAAAGATAGTTTGCTTTCTTTTTAAAAAATAGAAAATGAAATTTGCCCTCCCCCAAATGCATGTCCTACAGCTTATGCTGGAGAGGATGTGGGGCAAGAGGAACACTCCTCCATTGCTGGTGGGAGTGAAAAGTTATACAGCTACTTTGAAAATCAGTATGGTGATTTCTCAGAAAATTAGGAAACAGTCTACCTCAAGACCCAGCAATACCACTGTTGGGTATATGCCCAAAAGATGCTCAATCATACCACAAGGACATGTACTCAACTATGTTCATAGCAGCATTATAGCCAGAACTTGAAAAGAACATATATGCCCCTCAACTGAAGAATAGATAAAGAAAATGTGGTAATTTACACAATGGAGTACTACACAGCAGTAAAAAAAAAATCTTGAAATTTGCAGGCAAATGGATGGACCTAGAAAAAAACATATTGAGTGAGGTAACCCAGACTCAGAAAGACAAATATAATATGTATTCACTCATAAATGGCTTTTAGACATAAAGAAAAACTAGGTTACAGGCCATAACCCCAGAGAAACTAGACAACATAAAGGACCCCAAGAGAGATACACATGGATCTACATAGGAAGGTGAAAAAGACAAGATCTCCAGAGTAAATTTGGAGCATGGGGGTTACAGGAGAGGGGAGGAGGGAATAGGAGAGGGAGGGAGGGGAGTGGAGAAAAGTTCAAGTAACCAGGCTTGGAGGCAAGAACTTTTACCCACTGATCCAATTCTCCAGACTCAGAAACATTTTTCCTCTGAAGTTGGTTGAATGTATGGATGTGAAACTCACAGATATAGTTGCTAACCTCCATGAGCTTCAGGGGAGTCTCTCAAGGGACTTGAGGATTAATCATGTGGTTTCTTCCTAGCGGGCCCAGGTACACGGCTGCACAGCTGATCAGGCTGAAGAGACTCTGCAGTCAGGCCAATGTGAGCAGAGTCCACAAAGTGAGCAGAGGCCAAGGTTGGCTTGCGCAGGCGTGAGACCCTGATTTGTACTGTCTAGTAAGGTAGCCATTTCCCCTGACCTGCACATCTTTGGACTTGACTTGACTAAGAACATAGGAAATGAAGAAATGACAGACACAGTAAGAGAAAGCTGGGATCTGGTGAGCCGTGTACCAAGAGGCGGCAGCAGCAGTAGTACAGGTTACCCCATCTCCATAAACGGTCTCTGTAGTCTCAAGCTGCCATCAATCATCTGGGATGAGGAAGCTCTGACTGGTACTTTCTTCACATACTGGTTTTAGCAAAAAGTCAACCATTTTTCAACTTCTGTTTTTGGATCAGAAGGCCCCGGCCATTCCCGTGAGTCTGAGGCATTATTAACTTGTTTGACCTAGCTGTCCTTACATCAACAATACACACTCATTCACTCAGGATGTATCCATTACACACAGTTATAGCCTTTGATAGCTATGTGAGTAACTAAGCTTAAATGAACTCTAAAATACCGATCGATGCTTTATTAAATCTCTCCTAAAAGATTTGAATAAATTACTTAGAGTAGGTCTAAGTAAACACAGCCAGCAACCTGACTTCCTAGTTGCTTTTAACTTAGCTCCTTCCATTCTCCCACTTGACGCAAGAATTCCAAGTCTGAGAGAA
Organism: Alexandromys fortis; assembly: GCF_014885135.2. NCBI lineage: Eukaryota > Metazoa > Chordata > Mammalia > Rodentia > Cricetidae > Alexandromys > Alexandromys fortis. The sequence goes on along the minus strand of NW_026067914.1, from coordinate 4,504,482 downwards.
GAGGGCTATTAGTAAAACACTATATAAGGCACCAGCAAAGTCCTGAGAAGCAGCCCTGACTCTAAGTAGCTCCCTCATCTTGAAAGCGCTGCTCAGCTCTCAGACTCTCCTCGCTTGAGTCTCTTCCGCAGGACTGCCAGGGAGTCTAGAGAATACATGTGGCTTGGTGGCTGTGGTCCTGCTCCGGGGCAACCCTTCTCGCTCCTCACAGCTGCCTGGGCACAGTTCTCAGCTGGGTCCTGCAGAGCCTTACAAATCACCTTCTGTCTTTGGGGGAAAAAAAAAAAACAAAAGTTGGCTCCCTGGAGTTGCTCCAGTTCACTTTCTTGGTTGGAATTCACTGCTTCTTTTGATGTTTATCAATACATCACTAGTAGGTGTTCGTGCCAAGATCATGTCTTGGTTAAGGTGATATATCATCCACCCAAGGCATATTCCAAGCAACTCCACACCACTTGTAGGAGCCGAAAGATCCGTGATCAGCATAGATGGCAAGAACCCAGCCAGCAAGGCCCCAGATCTCCTCTGGACATCTTACTCACCAACACAGGGCTGCCTTTGAGCAACTGCGTATGTCAGGGAATGCCTCCAAGAAGGTGTGTGACTCCAGAATAATTAGAGGCTGGTTAAGTGAGTTGGGAAAGCCTGGAAGTCACAACCACAGCCAACCCTAGACAAGGTGATGAAGTTGCAACATTTTGTGTTTGGCTGTTCGCCAAACTGTCCTGAGACTCGGTCTCACTCTCTTCTTTGTCTCCTAGTCTTCCTCCCCTCTGGCTGATCTGGGACTCTCTGTCTTGGCTTCTCACGCCTCAGGGACGCTCCTCTGAGGTTCTTTTTCTCCCGTGGAAACTTTGGTGTTTTTTTTTTTTTTTTCCCATTAGGCTCTGCTGGTTGAGACAGACTGGTTAACGGGATGAGCCAATTTACTGAAAGGTGGAGTCCCTCAATCTGGTCAAAATGTGAGATCTAGAGGGCATTAGGAACTTATGTGCATGCTATCATTTGGGAGAAAATGCCTTCCATTTTATCATCATCTAAACTATGTCTGTGACCCCCACATTAAAGCAAACGAAACAAATAGTAGTGCTGAAATTAGGAAGGAGACTTCACCCTAACAGGGCTTCTGCTAACCACAGCATGACAGAGAACTAGATGCAATAAAGAGAGGAGTTTCAGCCCAGAGGTGAGGGGGGAGGAAAGACTATGCAGGCAGGAAGCAGGGTCTCACACTCATGTTGCCTTGGAGATCATACCCAGCACCCTCTCGTTCCTGACAAGGAGCAGCTCATCTTCTCAGGGGAAAGTGTTTTTCTGAGAACACAAAGCATCCCCACTACAAAGCATAGGCGTTGTTAGGAAATCTCTAAGATATTTATCAGGCTTAGGATGCCAACATCTCAGTACCACCAATAAAATCCAGGAGAGGCAGCAGTAGGTGTGGGGGAAGACTGGGGAGGCTGAGTTTGAATGCCAGCTCCACTCCTAATCTGAAGAGGAAACTTCTGAGAACAGCTTGGCATCTCTGGGCCCTAGTTCCCCGGTTCCCCCCAAATATCCCAGTCTTTTCCAGTCCTGACATCCTAAATAAACTGCCAAATATCTACTGAAAATAAAAATTTCTATACTGACTTTTTATTACTACTAAATTTGGCTTTCATATTTGAAAAGGAAAAAATTATCTCGCCAAACACTAAGCTGTTTTCTTCCTTTTGAATATGTCAACATCTTGTCCCAAGGAGCAAAATCTCCTCTTGAAAGCCTCAGAACAGTTTGTGGTGGTTGCAGTTCTTGTCTCAGAAAGATTAATTGGAAATGAAATCTAAGGAAGAAAATTCAAAGCCCATTTCTATGCTTCCTGCTTTTTAGATCCTCTAACATGTAAATCGACCGTTACAAAGAGGATTAGTTATTAGAATGGTCTGCGTGCAGTCCAACGTTCAGCTCCCAGTTCATTCCTTGCCAGGGGATCCCAACTGACCTGCATCTTAATGGCCTTCTTTTCATCCTTCAGGGAGATGAACTGCATACTAACTCCAAGACCTGTGTTTTCCAACTTCAATTTAGCCATAACTTTAACAAACTGCAGACTCGCCCCCCAACTCACAAATCGTGCTTCAAATCAGAAGCAGAACAAACCCGAAAACTGCTGGTAATAATAGTCACATGCATTTGCCTCCCCACACCGCTTTTGGCCACTGTGTGATCGCAGCAGAAAACCTAAGACATCAGACGAGGGGTTCCTTACGGGAGCAGAAATGACTCAAAGACAGACACATCAGCAAAAGCCCACACCCCCATGGGTGACAGCTCATGAAAACTGGGATACTGGAGCTCATCAGTGACCTGAGGGCAGCCCAACAGACCATTCCAGGCACCCCAGGTAGCCCGAGCTTCTTCCAGGCAGTTGTGATAGCCTGAGAGGATCTCAACAGTCCTTAGAGCTCATACTTAGAAAGGGAGGGGTCTGGTATATCTGGAAGCTTCAAGTAACTCCTGAAGTCACTGAGTTGTTTACTTCTGTAGGGGTCCAAGAATCGCTGAAGGAAGACCCCAGGTCAAATAGTATGTAAAGACAAAGAACATTTATTCTGCCAAAGCTTCCAGCATGTGGGACCTACCACCTGTACAAAATGGCAGCCCTGGACAAAGGTGCCCAGCTCCTTTTAAGCATAGCTAGGGGAATTCCAGGATCACCTATATCATTTCTAGTGTGGTTGCTCAAACAAGCAGCACTTACATTAATACATTTTTTAAAAATTTTTGTGTTTCTATATTTGGGCATACTTGGGCAAGTCCAGGCCTGTGTCAGGAGGTTACGGGAACTGACCTTTTTTTCAGTCAATGTCTTGTAATACTGTGGGGCTGACTCAGGCCTTGGATGTGCTCTCTCTCCCATCTCTGCTGTCAAGGGTGTTGGTGATTAATAGCCCTTTGTTTAAGAAACTGAAACTTAGACCCTGCCTGTAAAATGGGGGAAGTTTAGACCTCTCGTTTCCCGTGATTACTGAGCTTCTCTGCAGAATGGACTGTTTCACCTCCCTGTGAGCATCCTGTTAGTCCACCTCCCTTTTAACATCCTACATCTTAACGAGCTTTTCTCCAAGAGGGAGTTTTATCTCAAGGGAACACGCTATGCAGCAGTAGAGTGAGAATCGAATGGGTGACCAACTGAACGTCAGGAAAAATCACCAGTGTCCGAGAGTGCTTTCCATTGCTGTGACAAACACCATGATCAAAGCAATCTGGGACGGGAAGGTTTATTGAGTTTAGGCGTTGCAGCCATAGTCCATCACTGAGTGAAACCAAGCAGCTCAGAAGAAAGGCTGGATTCCCAATCAATCACCTGTGCTGCTCAGAAGAAAGGCTGGATTCCCAATCACCTATTGCTATTCACACTTGATGTGAAGGAGATATGCAGATGACCCCTGACTCATGCCTTCTTCGAGGCCTACACTCCCTCCTCTGCTGGACTGGAATATGGAAGTGGCAGAGGAAAGACAGCCAGTTATGGATTAAGGACGAGAGAGTAAGAAGAGTCTAGTAGAGTAAGAAAAGATGCCAGGGTAGAACCACTGTACCACTGTGTGCTGCTAGTCTTTGGTCCATTTGTTTCTTGATAAATAACAGCTTGTCTTGTTGAAACAAAAGAACCGCAATTAATTATTCGTTGGTAATTAACCCCAATTAATACCCCAATTAATCATCTAATGATTAATAGTAGAGTTATGATTTCAAAAGGTTTGGCTATTATGCCCCAAATATCGTGTTTCTTCTTTCCTTTGGCTTTGACTACCTGAAGAAAAAAGAAAACATAGACTCAGAATCAAGCTGTTTCTGCTGGTTACTAATTGTTCTTCAGCCAAAAACAAAATGCAAATTAGGAAAGTTAATTATAATTGAATATTTTGTGTGCAGATTGTTTAAGTGTATTGGACCAATTAACACAACAGTCCCATAAAGTAGAGAGTATTATTACTTCATCTTATAGATGGAATTAAAACATAAGCTAAGATCAGGACAACAGGCATCTGGTTTGAGACCTGGGAGTCTGTAGTTTTAACTATTTTCTATCAGACCTAACTTTCTGCATTTGATAGTAAGTCAAGATCAAAACAAGCACCAAGATCATAGTCAATTCTTGCATACCAGGGATACTACTGAGTGAAGATGATCTCACTTCTGGACAGAAGGGTTATATAAGTCTAAACCCCAAGCCTCTGGTCCTCGTTTTTCACAGGGAAGAGGAAAAGAAGACATTAATACTGCCAAATGCTAAAAGGGCACTCTAGAACTGAAGTCCTATTTCTGCTTACAAGTCTGAAAACAATGAAGAGATATCCTTACTCTCAGTGTCAGCAGGGATAAAGGACTAAGATCAGGAGGTGATGTATGTGTGGAAATCCCATGGGAACTCCCCAGAATACCAGGACTGGGATATTTACCTCGCTGGCCAAGGGAGAAACAATCTCTATCTCATAAAGCTAGAAAATGTATTGCTTTCACTTCATTGACAAGGAACTTGAATCTTGAGTATAATAAACCATCCAAGGTCATATCAAGATTTGCTGGGTCTGAGATTTTAAGCCTTAGATTGCCTCTTACCACAACTCACTAGTGAGTGGGATTCCCATGACAAACTATCAGTTTTCTTCTACTAGCTAGTTATTGCTTAAGTGGTTTCCTTTCTTTTCCTATTTTCACTCAGTGTTTATTAAGTACCAGCTATGCCCAATGGCAGCACAGCTCCTCCTTTCATTATATTTACAAGCTAATGGAGAAGGCAAAGATGATCCATATAGGGGTTACAAAGAGTTATATAGCAGGTCTTTCTTTGGACCACCAGCTCCAAAATAATGACACGGAGACCTCTTACTAATTATGAAAGGTTGGTCTTAGCTTAGGCTTATTCCCAACTAGCAGTTATAACTTAAATAAACTTGTTTATATATTAATCTACATTCTGCCACATGATTTATTTCTGTCCTCTGTACAGTATGTCTAAATTCCTCTGAGTTTTGCTGGTAAATCCCCTGCTTCTCAGATTCTTCTGCCAAGTTCTTATCTCTGCCTGGAAGTCCTGCATAGCCTCTCCTGCCTAGCTGTTGCTCATTTGACTCTTTATTAAGCCAATCAGAAGGTAGCTTAGGTGTTGGAGGCTGCTTGTTCATTCCCAGCTGCCCAGACCACAAAATAATCACTCATAAACTATATTATTTAAATCACTGCTTGGCCTATTAGCTCTAGCTTCTTATTGACTTAGCTCTTACATCTTAAATTAACCTATTTCCATTAGTTTATATTTTTTCACGAGGCTTGTGGCCGACCAACAAGGTTCCAGCGCATCTGTCCCTGGTGGCAGCTACATGGTTTCTCTCTGACTGTGCCTACTCTCTCTATATATCTCTTTCAGCCTGGCTTTACTCTGTTAAGCCATTGGCCAAAAGCAGCTTTGTTATTAACCAATGGCAGAAAAACATATTCTCAGCATGCATCACCTCCCACATCACTTAGGCAGACAAGTAACCGCAGAGACACATCTTCACACAGTGATCAAATATCCCACAGCAGAGTTAAAATGTTAGGCAATATGACAAGAGATCTCACTGTGTACAACAGTAATAAAAAGAACCAGAAGTCACTGGTATTTGCTATGTGCTAGGGACAATGATGACATTTTTGCCTGTTGTATTAGAGAAGAGAGATGAGGTGGGGAGAATTTAATAGACTGGGTGAAATTTGAGTTTTAACTTCACAAAAAGTGCTTTTTAGTTTTTGAGTATGTTTTGTACACTATTCATAACTACACTAAAGCAGTTTACCCAAAATTAAAATTTAACTGGTAGTGATGTGTTTTACCTGAAATTATAGGTAATAGGAATAAAGAATGGGCAGAATATGTCTTCTGGAGTTAAGTCTTGAGTGGGGATATTTTCTCTTCAGACTTGCAACAAGAAAGAGGGAAGGAAAGGGTGAAATAAAGAGCTATTAAGTTATTACTCTATGAGTCATTACCACGAGAAGCTAAAACTTTCCCAAGAAGTGGCAGAATTGCTTTTATAGGGACATGTTATTACACTGGGGGAAGTAAGTGTAAAATAAATTAACACATGTATTTCATCTGTTTGTGGATGTAAGGTCTCTTACTGAGTTATGTTGATGTCACAGTATGCTAGGACAAAGCTCAGTGTTGCCTAGCAATGCTTAGGATGGAGACTCCCCACCACATATAACTCAGGTGAGAGGGAGATGGGGTGTCTCATTTTAAAGGGGTACATAGTATGGCCTTAAAGAAGAGATTTGAGTGAGAGAAAGGAGTAGTGTCTTAGGAGTAACAACTACTATATACTCCATATGGTTTGTCTTTTCCCTCTCTTGGTTCCAGACTTCCTGACTTCTGTAAGTCACCATTATTCTTTCTGAATATATAGAGTTTGTTCCTACTGTTTTCACCTGAAGAATCAAAGAACTCCAAATCACTGGGCAAAGGAGAGTGGAAGGGATTTCAAGGTTTAATTTACCTGCTAAATCTGGAATTAAATGGAGTACTAGAGTCCCTATGGAAGGATTTTGTAGATCCTTTTTGACATATCCATATCTTAGTGACTCTCCACAGAGAATACAGTACCTGAAATTCCCAAGCCATCCTTATTATTGTTGTGTGCCTAAAGCAATGTAGAGGACTTAGGTTCCCTGGTTCTTGGGATTTCTCACTTTTATCTTTAAGTGTTCAATATATGTAAACTTTGACCAAATAGTAAGATTTTAGGTCTTAAGTGAAGGTCTTAAAATCAGGTCTGTAATTTTAAGAGCTTAAGTGAAGAAATTGCATCTTTTAGTTCTTCTTCATCCCCACAAAGTGCTAGGCATGGACTGATTGTAGTAGTAAATTTAAACTGTACTTTGAGTTCTTTGCAAACCAGCCATTGTATAACCACATAGCGGTTTAATGTGATTAAAGCCACAATGGATTGCAGAAAGCTATTTGTTGAGGCCAAGAGAGCTGACCCATGTCACCTTGCCAAAAAGTAATTTTCATGATTGCTTTCGGCCTGACCAAGATTCCTGTGGTCCCACTGGTAAAGTGAACCTTTACTTCCTGACTTTGCTGCTGTCTGACTGCAGCTCCCTGCATTGCATCACAGAACTCTTGGAAGGGCTGGCAGCCTCAGGATGCTTGCTATTGGCCCAGCCAAATGTTGATTGCTCACAGGAGGCTCAAGAGCAAGATCCATCAGCAGACTGTGGTTATCAGTGACGCAATTGCTGCCACTAAGGACATTCTACTTGGCCCAGTGCTTATGTCAAGTATGTGTTTAGTTCATAGAATGTTAGACTGGTACATGAAAATTCCTGTAAGGTGTTCTCTATAAAGTTGAAACACTGGTCTGAAGCAAAAGTACATACATCCCTACTCATCATAGCCTCCTCTCAACACAGATATCAGGCACTCTTTGGTATAGTGTGTTTCAGCTACAGAAACAATTCCACAAAATAGCACAGGTTCTGCCTTCGGAGGGTTCATGTCTACAATCCCAGCACTCAAGAGGGTAAGACAGGATTTCTGCAAGTTTGAGGTCATTATGGCCTATTTAGTGACTTCTAAGCCAGCCTAGTCTATTTAGTAAGTTCAAGGCAAGACTGGTCTACTCAATGAGTTCTAGGCCAGCCTGAGCTACTCTCAAAATAAACCTGTGCGAGATAATATTCGTTATAGTGCTAGACACTATAAAGATTTGTCACTCATATTAGTTTAATAAAATGTTGATTGGCCAGTAGTCATGAAAGAAGTCTAGGCAGGATGATCAGACTAGGAGAATTCTGGGAAAAGGAAAGACAGGGATGCAGTTGTCATTTAGAAGCAGAGGAAGCAAGATGGAATGCCTTCCTGAGAAAAGGTACCAAGCCACATAACTAAACATAGGCAATAATTATGGGTTAATTTATGTTGTAAGGATTAGTTAATAATAATCTTAAGCTAATAGGACAAACAGTTTATAATTATTAATATAAGCCTCTGTGTGTTTCTTTGGAACTGAATGGGTGTAGAACTGGGCAGGCCAAAACTTTCATCTACACAAAACAAAAACATAGGTTACTTCATTTTTTATTGACTATGACCATTAATCACTTATAATCAACCCCTTTAAATAAAAACAAACATTTATAAACAATCGTTTTGGGAATTTGGACATAGTTTTTTTCAAAACTCCATCATGCTGTTTGTTGGGTGAAGTATTATTAGGGTTTATGGGGATCTTTTGGGAAGCCTTGCTCCATCAAACCACATTAGCCTGGAAGGAATCCACAGGTTCTCATCTTCTGTTGAAACAAAAGCAAAATTTCTTTTCCAAAGCAACATATCCTTAACACAAATTTTGAAACCAAGATACCTTTAAAATATATATATTGGTTTAGCTTAGCAGCCCCTAGAATCAAATGTCTCTCTTCAGTTAAAATAAATTAAAGACAACACAATAATATACATAATTCAGACTCTGTGTATATTCCATCTTTACATGGCTTATTTTTCTTTACTCCTCTAATCTATGACTGTCTGTACTCTTTTATATTACTTTTACTGTCTCTTTAAAGATTTTGTTTTATCTTTGAACTGTCAATGCTCTTTTTCCTCTCTATCCCAAGCCTACATACATTTATCCAATACTGTGACCCATTCAGAGGTCTTTTTCATCTGAATTTGTCTTTATTACGTATCTGTAATCATTTTCTGATCAGGAGCACTTTATTTTTTAATGCTAAGCAGGTGTGGCTAGGACCAACTCTGTGCCCCTGCCTGTTTGTTCCACCCAGTCCAACATGGCAGAGGCACATTCACCACTTTTGCAAGGCATGCTCACCACCCCAGCTCTAGGGATGCAGCAGGTCGATGTCACTATTAAGCAACTAATAGCACTGCTCACAAATCCCACTTAAGTACAGGACCTCTCGAAAGAGTCAGACCAGTTCTTACTACCAGCAAGAACCAGGAAGCTGGATCTCAAATAAGCTGTGGATTTTTTTGATGCTAGCACTGAGTCAGGAAGACATCTCTTAAAGAAGCCATGCCTCTGCTTGCCGCCAGCAAACAAGGTCTATCTGAAAAAAATGCTGCTACCAAGAAGCTGTGCTTAACTCTGTTCTTTTGTGCCTAGAATTCCTTCCCAAGTTCTCTCAGTTTTTATGTGAATGTAGTTGCCCCATGTTGGGTGCCATTTATAGACAGAGACTGTTCATTCGTTTCCCGGCCACCCAGACCTGAATATTCACACAGAAACTATATTAATTACAACACTTTTTGGCCAATGACTCTAACATATTCCTAGCTAGCTCTTATATCTTAAATTTACCCATTTCTACCTATCTGAGCATCATCACAAGGCTGTGGCTTACCAGTAAGGTTTCTAAGATTCCAACATGTCTTTCTCCTTTGGCAACTACATGGTAATTCCTTGACTCTGCCCCCCTTCCTCCGTCTATCTCTGTTCAGATTTCCCACCTGACTTCACTCTGCTAAGCCATAGGCCAAAACAGTTTTATTCACTAGTCAATAAAAGCAACACATATACAAAAGGACCTCTCAAACCAACTAGCCAAATCCAGCCTATTTCCTTTAAAAAAAAAAATCTACAAACTAAAAGTCTCATCTTTTGAAAGAGTTGTAAAGAAAACAAAGATTAGAGCCCTCAAGGTCCAAAATATTTGCTGTCTGGCCCTTTAAAAAATAAATTTGTCATTTGTCACTTGTCTAGAACTCACCTGTGGGTTAGATGAGAAGACAGCTATTGGCCAATGAAATTGAGAGCACTGATTTTAAGTATTTCAAGACCACAACAACCTCACTTGCAATTGGATGGTCTTTGGGTAGTTCTCTAAGACATACTTGTTTTAGCCTGTGGAACAATTGCTCAATAGAGTTCAAAAAAAAAAAAAAAAGAAATGGAAAATAATCCACCTTCTCCATTTTTTTACATATCAATTTTAATTTGATGTATCATCAGGTATTATGTGATCTTTTGGTAGGAAAACTTGATAAGCATGAAGAACTATAGAAAGGAGTTTTCATGGTGAATAGGACTTTAGTTACAAAAAAGGAAGAAAACAAGTAGTCAATGCCTACGATATGCCAGGGACATACTAAAGCAGAGAGACGTGTAGTCTAAGTCTCTGTCTCCCAGGTGGCACACTAGTTCTCTAAAGCAATGAGTGTTTTCCTGATGTGAAATAGTTGGTATGTTTATAACTAGTGCTTCTTTTTCTACACTGAGCCTAGGATAATGAATCTGGGAGTATTCTAGATAGAGGGGCCCAGATCCAGAGTCCTAGCTGGGGCCCTTGTTCCTCCTCTGATCTATGAAGTATCAGATAAGAGGATTGCAGGACTCTTCCAGCTCTAGCTGTCTACAGTTATTTATGAGAAACGATGGAAATGAAACAGAAAAGGAATCTGGGGTATGCAGCTTAATGCATCTGGCTTGTCCAGCTTCCCTGAAATTGGAGGTCAGTGGGGAGAGAGAATGTGGTCAGATTCAATTAAGTGAGAACTGTATGATGACCAGGACACGGTGAAAAAAGACTGCCAATGCCTCACTTAAAGCCCCCTTCTCAGCACATACAAATATGGGATACATGTTTATAACAGCTGTAAAATACCTAGTCTGAAAAAAGGCTGAGATACCTCACAGATAAAGGAAACAAAAAAGGGAAGTTCCAAATCAGCAAGATGAGCTCTAAGTGGCACACCAGGGACCAGGGAAGAATGTGGCCCAGATGTGGGCTCCACAGTAAATTTAGTCTCCAGGGTAGACAGGCAGGAGCTGAGATCTCTATTTAGAATTTATACTCTCAAAACTCCTTCTAGGACTCAAAGAGGGAATGAAAACTTTGTTTACTGCTCAGAAAAGCAGCAAGACTTAAGTTGCCTTTTCTGGGTTCTGGCTGGAAAAATATATTTACCTTATGAAAACTCCAAGTGAAGTCTGGGTCTGGAGTATGAACTCAGCTGATCTGCATTTGGCAAGAATCAGAGGCAAGAAATTAGTAGAATCACTGGTCCATGACCAGTGGAAATCATAGCAATCTGGAGAGAAATATAAACACAGCAATGCAAGAAAATACAATTAAGGATGCATGGTGAAACTAAGGTTATAAGGAAAATCACTAAAGAAGAAAATGTCAAGATCTCAGAGCATTAGCCAACACCTACAAAGGTAAATAATTATTCTGAGGACTAGAAATAATGATAGCAAGAATAGTCGAAAATATACTTCAAAGTAAATATGATTGCTTCAAGGCGATAAAAGGTGTCTGACTCAAACAATAAAATGATAGAGCTTTTGCCAGGTGGTGGTGGCACATGCCTTTAATTCCAGCACTCCAGAGGCAGAGGCAGGCAGATCTCTGTGAGTTCAAGGCCAGCCTGGTCTACAAGAGCTAGTTCCAGGACAGGCTACAAAGTTAAAGAGAAACTCTGTCTTGATAAACAAACAAACAACAACAACAAAAAGATAGAGCTTTTAAAATGTAAACAAGGTGGAATGCCCCTTGGAACCAAGCCTGAGGATCTGAGCTGGATCCCTAGTACCCACGTGGTAGAAGGACAGAACCAACTCAACAAAGTAAGTCAAGTACAGAAAGACAGGTCAAGTTGATCTCATGCACGTAGAATCTAAATAAGTTGTTGTCATAGAAGTAGGGGGAAAAAAAACCTGTCACCTGTCAGACCAGAAAGGGATGGAGAAAGAATAATAGACAGGTGTGAAATAACAGCCAACTGAGAGTGGTGACTTCAACACTCTTTTGCGCAGTAAGGCGGCGTTAACAGTGACTTACTTTATACTTTAAAATAGCTAGAAGATTGTGGTTTTAAAATAATCTTATAACAAAGAAATAAAAGGTTTTAAGGTGATAAGCTATATTTGACATCTAACAGTCTTCGGGTGTCAAAATGTGAAATGGTACCAATTACTGTGTCAACGCTTTAAAAAAAAAAACAAAAAACAAAAAACTAAATTCCCCTAGTCCCAGGTGAAACTGGGCGCCACCTGGTGGTGATAGTTTATCTACTATGGCTTGACTATGAACTCGGTTTCCAAGTCTGAAAACTGGTGGGGCATCTTCTGTGTTCCTCAGTTGCCCGCCAGTTCACCTCTCCATAGAGGATAGGCACATTAACCCACCTACTCACTGAAGTCAGTAACGCTCAGACTACAGGAGACCATCACCAGTTGTATGAAAATAGCATTAATTTTTTTTTGTCCAGGATTTGTTATATTAGAAAAGAATAAATGCTGGAATAGAATAAATGACATCCAATTAAAAAGTAAACAGTTCCTTTATCGAAAATCAGGTGTTCATAGGTTTGTGGGTTAAAGTCAGGGTCTTTTATTCGATTCCATTGGTCGACTTCTCTGTTTTTATGTCAATACCAAGCTGTTTTCAATACTGTAGCTCTGTAATAGAGTTTGAAGTCAGGGATGGTAATGCCTCCAGATGTTCCTTTTTTGTATAAGATTGTTTTGGCTATCCTGGGTTTTTTGTTTTTCCATATAAAGTTGATTATTGTCTTCTCCAGATCTGTGAAGAATTTTGATGGGGATTGCATTGAATCTATAGATTGCTTTTGGTAGAATTGCCATTTTTACTATGTTGATCCTCCCAATCCAAGAGCAAGGGAGATCCTTCCATTTTCTGGTGTCCTCTTCTATTTCTTTCTTCAAAGACTTAAAGTTCTTGTCAAATAGATCTTTCACTTCCTTGGTCAGGGTTACCCCAAGATATTTTATGCTCTTTGTGGCTATCGTGAAAGGTGATGCTTCTCTGATTTCCCTCTCTGCTTCCATATCCTTAGTGTATAGGAAGGCAACTGATTTTTTGGAGTTGATCTTGTATCCTGCCACAGTACTAAAGGTGTTTATCAGCTGTAGGAGTTCTTTGATAGAGTTTTGGTATCGTTTATGTACACTATCGTATCATCTGCAAATATGAAAGCTTAACTTCTTCCTTTCCAATACGAATCCCCTTGATCTCCTTATGTTGTCTTATTGTTATTGCTAGAACTTCAAAAAAAGCAAACAGTTAAAATCCTAGACCACATAAAGTATAATAAAAGACAATGGTAATGTAATAGACAAACAATGGTAACCAACAACTCAAGATACCGAAAAAATAGTGGAGGATGTATACTCTCATCTGAAGATCAGAAGCTGGAAGCCTCAGGTGAGACAGAACATGCAGTATCTGTCTTTCTTTACATCACTCAAGATGATCTTTTCTAGTTCTATCCACATGCGTGCAAAGTTCGTGATTTAATTTTTCTTTACAGTTGAGTAGTATTCCATAGGGTATACACTTCACGTTTTCATTACCCGTTTCCAGCTGAAGGACACTGAAGTCGTTTCCATTCCTTAGATGTTGTAAACAGAGAAGCAATGAATGCTGCTGAGTAAGTATCTGTGAAGTAGGATGATGAGTCCTTTGGGTACATGCTAAGGAATGGTCCTGGAGTAACTGCGAAAACCCAGAACGTCAAATGGAACTTTTGCCAGGGTAGGGGATGAGAGATGGGAAAGCAATGGAGAAGGAAGCAGCCGAGGGCAAATGATTTGATCAGGTAAATGGAGAGAAATGGGGCTCTCGTTAGGGTGGGGAGGGGATAAATGCAGAGGGAAAGGGGACAGCAAAATAGCAGTAAGGATGTCTAAGAGTAACAAAGAATTGTACTATTAACTAACCAATCTTATTATTAACCTGAAACCCTCAGTTGGCACCATGCATTTCAGACACAGGACCCAGAGGCCCTTGAGCTAGAACTGACTTTAATGTTTCTTCCCTGGGGGATGAGTTTTTGAGGTACCAAAAGGTGCCATGCAAGCTTCCAAAAGAGGGAAGCAAACTACAGTCCTACCCAGATGTGATGCCACAGCAATGACCAGCATGGCACAATAACCGTAAAGGAGCGGCAGTGGCACACATACCTCGGCCGTGACTAACAGCTTTCTAATTGGAGTTTAAACCCGCTCAACATGAGGGAAATTATGCTTGGTACTGGAAACCTAGCCAACTACCCAGGGCTAGTGAAGTCAGTGATCTTGGAAATGAACCTACAACCACCACTGTATTAAATCACCATAACCCCTAAACTGCATTCTAAATATTTGTCCTTACACCCACAGATAAGTGTAGTCCTCACACCGCATCAAGGAAAATTCTCTTTACAACAGATGGAGACCATTACAGAAAACCACAACCTTGCAAAATGCAGAGCTACGGAGCTTAGTGTCAACAGATATATATTCAATACAACTCCCACACCTAAAGGCTCGGACCGTGGCGGAAGAGGGCTAGGAAGATTGTAAAAGTCCGACAATGTTTGTGCTGTGAGGTTTGCTGTGAGGTTTTGTCATCTAGGAAAGTCAAAAGCTACACACACAAAGTCTCCCCAACATGACTGCCTAAACATGAGCGGAACAAGGACAGCAGCAATCGGCATGCTAATGTGGAAAGTCCACAGAGCTACACAGAGAACTGAGTAACTAGGAAAGGCTGGCAGCTGGTGAAATCACCTTCTACAGGGAAGAGCACACCAATTAGTAATCCAAAGCCGATGATCAGCCCTGGAAACATACACACAAGTAACATTGTACAGACTAGCCTGGTTGCATTTCTGCAAAATTTCTTTATTTAGACATGTACCCATATGTACCTACAACCCTCCTTTGCTCAAGTTCTAGGGGATCCGATACCCTCTTCTGACTTTCTACGGCCCCAGGCACACTTATGGCACACATACACGTCTGCAAGCAAAACACTCATACATATAAAATAAAAATAAAAAAATAGTTTAAAACAGATATAAACTGTATATAAATGCTTATTTATTATGGGATAATTGGCTTCTAAGCAGTCTTATATTTGTTTTTCTGTGTCTTCCCCTACATTTGCATGCATACACAAAGACACCTTATCCTGGTTAGTCTTCTGTCAACTTGATGCAAGCTAGAGTCGTTTGGAAAGAATAAACCTCAATTGAGAAAATGCTCCCACCAGATTGGACTGTGGAACACTTTTCTGATTAATAATTTTATGTGGGAGGGTCCAGTCCATTTTGGACTGGTGGTTAAGGGATATATATGTATATACATACATACATATAAATATACATACATACACACATACAAATACACACACACACACACACACACAAGCAGACTGAGCATGTCAGAGGATTATAGCAACAAGAAGGCCTCCTCTGTGGCTTCCGTTTCAGTCCCTGACTCCTGTTCCTGTCTAGAGTTCATTTTCCTAAGTGACTATTATCTGGAAATGCAAGAAGAAATAAACCTTTTTTCCTATGGTTTCTTTTGGTCATGACATTTATGATAGCAATACGTACCAAACAAGAACACATTAGATACAAATCATAGGACATGCATTGCTTGTGAATAAAGCAAGTCTTTAGTTTTCCTCCCCTACACAGCCAAGCCACAAATGCTTTTACGGCTGTAATTTGCTGTATGTAGCAGGCTTTCTTGCCAGCACCCAAATTGTGACACAGAGACTTATTATTAATTATCTTATATGCTTTTATTACATTGTTTCTGGCTAGTTCTTTTTACAAAGCTTAAATTAGCCCGTTTCTATTCATCTATGTGATCTCCTGAGGCTCATTTTCCTCATCTACTAACTATTCATCCTGCTTTCCTGCTTCCTCCATGTCTGGCTAGCCGGCCACCAGCGGTTGCCCCACTAACTGACTTCCCTTTTCTCTCTGCCTTCCAGCCCCACCTATCCCTCCTCTGCCTAGCTATTGGCCATTCAGCTTTTTATTAGACCAATCAACTGCCTTAGGCAGGCAAGGTAAAAATAGCAACACATCTTTACATAGTTAAACAAATGCAACACATCTTTGCACAGTCAAACAAATATTCTATCCTACAACACTTGTGTCTTTTCTTCATGGTTTCAGTATTACAGCCATATTGTTGCTCATTATCTCATAGTTCAATCAGAAACCAGGAAGAAGAGACAAAGGACAACTTAAGGAATTCGGTTTGTGTTTCAAGCCAAATTGTATCACTTGGCTATCCCTGACTCCCCCCCCCCAAAGAGGAGGGGAACTTGAGAGAGGAATATTGGGGCAAGGACTGGATCAACAAAGTCTGTGTTATCTGCCATGTCATGTTCAGGGTTTAATCTGTGTTGTTTGTCTGCTTTCCACTATTATATCAAATGTACAATCACCTTAAAAAGAGAAAGGTTCATTGACGCACAATTTGGGCTATGCTGTGGCTGGTTGGCCCTACTGCTGCTGAACCTATGGTGAGTCTATGTATTACTGAAAAAGAAATGTGTGACTAAGCAAAAGCACTCACATGTGGCTAGGAAGCGAGGAGGAGGGGACTAAGATCCCACAGTTCCTTTGAAGACATATTCCAGTAACAAAATGACCTCTCACTATCTTCCATCTCCTAAACCTTTAACATTTCTAAATAGTACCAAGCTAGAGACGAAGTCTTGGTCACATACACCTTTGAGGAACTTTCAGATCCAGCCTGTAGTAGTAACCTTTCTACATTTTCTTAACAGCCTACAATCCTATATAGATTATATATACATACATATTCATATATTCACAGTGAGGATGGGTAAGGAAGTGCCAGGGCACACATGTAAACCCCATTATCTCTTGGATAAAAGCATCCCTGCCTCTTCGTGCAAGCAAAGTTCCATGGTAACAGTGAGAACATACACAGCAGAACTTTAGCAATGTAACATTAATCAATGTTCCCTGCAGCTGGCTGAACTCTGAAGCTGCTTTTGCCATAGGATGAGGTTGGCCAATAACTAGACACTACAGAGATACAAAGAAAACTCCCCTGATGGCTGACTTTGAGTCAAGATTTCCCAGAGGACTTCAGGCTTTCCTGGACATCATGATAATATGGACCCCTTCCACTAACTTTCTTCCCTCTTCCTTCACTCAAGGTCAGACTTGCATCACACAGTGACCCCCCTCTCACAGCATCACAAATTTACCACAAATTATATTACACAGACTTCTGCTCCAATAGAAATCAATGATGTTTAACCTCATCTTGGCGATTGTCTCTTGGAAGACTCTGGCGAATGGTCCAATATCCCTGTTATACAGAGAGACTTTATTCTTGCTCATAGAAACTTGGACAGCTGCAGCTTACATGGTCAGTGAAGACTGGGTTTGCTGTGTCTCTGGGTAAGAGTGGTTCCCCTTGGAGACCAAGACCACCAGCCCTGCAGAGATCAGATTTAGAGACACATGAAATCTACCAATGAGGCCATTCCTAATTAGCCTCCTATATTCACTATTTTCCTTCCTACAAGAGATATGGAATCATATGGAGGTCCTTTCAGTTAAAATAAACATTATATGCTGAATGACGCCCCCTAGCTTTATAGATAATGAGTTGTAGTTTTAGAATACTATTTGGCTTTCAAGGGTTCCAGCCTCTGGATGGCAAAGGATGGTGCAAAACCTAGGTCCCATTACCCATGTTCCACCCTCATACTTTCTCCTGTATGGATTATATCCCCTGTCCAAATTCTAAGTTGTATGAAATTCCACACAAGTCCTAAATTGTCTGGCTTACCTGTTGATCGAGTACTCCCTGATCTTCTAAGTAATAAAGGCTAAGTAACCTGCAGGTAGCAAAGGCGAATCAATTCCTAAAACAGATTTCAGTCATGGCCAACTTCCAACAAGGCTCTGAGAGATTCTCTGTTCCTTGAACTCTCATGCTTGTCAAACCACTTCCTAAAAACAGATCTAACATGAAAACCAGTAGGTCTTTACACAGACAGGCCATGTGACTTCTGAGACTACCACACCATGGCTTCCACTTTGCCTCCTCCGGGATTCCCAAGGAATCCCGCCAGCCACTAGGTATTAAGTAAGATACTCAAGGAACATGATTGTGTCCACATAGTGAGAAACTGAGACCTTAGTCCAACAGCTGGGCTCTGTCTGCAACCTCATGCCGGCTCTTCATCAGACTTGCCCACCTCAACAACACAAGTGTCTGACCTAGAGAATTCACCCAACACAATAAAGGATTGCTTTGTTTTAAACAACTAGGCTTTGAGGTGATTTGTTACGCTGTCCTACATAAGTAAAATAATCCTGAACTCGTCATAAAGTTCTGGTGCACTGATACCCAACTACCTCCCAAAAAAGTCATGTTATTGCCTTTTGTGCATGGAGGTAAAATCTTTCTATGTGTCTCCTATTGTGCATTTGATTATTCCTCATGAAGCTTTCATCCATGGAGAAATTACAGAGTATAATTCAGTGTCCTGAATTACAGAATGAAGAATATATGCCCTTCCATGCATTTTTCAAAATGTAGACATATAAACAAACTGTAACTATAGAAAAGACACAAATCAGAGGAAGAGCTGTTAGTTGCTTTCTTCCATTTTATATATTCTTTGAATAAACCTGAAATTGCGGACCCGTGAAAACACTGTCATCCCAGAAGACTTCCACTAATTAAAAAAATGTATTCACATGATATTAACAATGGAAACAACGTTAGAGCTTTGATATTACACAATAAAATGTGACAGAATTTAGAAGATCAAGCATAATTCAATGAGCCAGTATCTCCCAGGTGACTAAAGCATACTGTCACAATGTTATTCTTGGGTAAACAATACTCAAAGAGCACAAGAAGACAACTGATTTCAATGTGACAAAGTGTGTGAAAAGTTTCTTGAGATGGTTTCAGATTTGGCATCTTAATTAATCTTAAATTAATACTCTTTTCAAGTTCCAGATAGCATTAAAGGAGAGTTCTAAAACGATCTATGACAGTTACAAAAAGTATTCCTCTTTTCTGAGCATGTACCTGCACGATGCCAGATTCTCAGCATGGGCTTCTACCCAAACAACATATTGTAGCAGATGGAACGTAAGCTGCAGAGGTGAGACTAGCTGTCTTCTATCGAGGCAGACTGTGAAAAGATCTGCAAAAATGTAAGACAATGTCACACCTTCTGCTGACAAGCATTTGTTTTGAAAACTATAGTAACTTTCACAAAAATATGTTCTTTGTATTAATGTGTAATTAGTTTATTGTCGTCGCATTTAAATACACAACTTTAGTGTGCTTACTTTTAATTTCTCATAAGGTGTATATCAAAAGATTCAATCAACAAAAACAAAAATTCTTTCCAGGGGCAGGGAGGTCACCAGTTTTCAAGAGTATAGAAGGGTTAGATGACCAAGGACTTCCAGAATTGCTGAGTTTCTACAAATGAAATGAAGTTAAAGCACTTGTCATTCTTATACAGATGAAGAACATAAAGTTCAAAGGCATCGAGTAATTCTCCCAGGATGATGCAGAAAATGCAAGGAGCAGAGCCAGGATCTAGGGCTCTACCCCTGACTCTACCACATGCATAAATATAAGAGATCACACAGATAGTTGAAACTGTCTAAATACAGCTACCCCAAGGATTAGCACTGTTGTCACCCTTAATTTTCCCACACTCAATACTACAAGATCATTTTCTTACACAGATAGTTGAAACCGTCTAAATACAGCTACCCCAAGGATTAGCACTGTTCTCACCCTCAATTTTCCTGCACTCAGTAGTATAAGATCATTTTGTTACTCATTAACAGAAGGACCGAAGAGCCTTTCCCACAAAGGTCTTCAATGAGTAATAAGGTTGTAATTATTGAGGGTGCTACCATGGTGGCTAGGAGGAAAGGTGGGAGCAACGGGGAACTCCTACCTGTTGGCCAGGCTTTTTTGTTATATGTCCAGATTTCCCCAATTCTTAGACTTGGATCTTCCAGTAGAGGTGATTGAAAGTGCCTTGGTCTACAAGCAGGTGCTAAGCTGCCTATTCCAACACATTATACACCAGTAAATGTAAATTCAAATTAGTTAAGATAAAATGGACTTTTCAGATTCTTAGAATTAATGTCACAGTTTATATGCCCAAGGACCAAGCACCCTTCATGTTTCTTTCAAGTGGTGGGACTTTTAGAAACCTAGGTGCTCTGGTAAGGAATGTACTTACATTGTACTGAGATGAACCTGGTACCAATGGATATTTTCCAGACAGCTGTTACTCTGCTGGTGGTTCTAGATGCAGCAACAGTGGTAGTAGTGGTACTGAGGGGGGAAACGCACTAAGGACCACGTTCTGCCCTTGAAATTGATAATAGCTGGGTTCTCACAACACAGAGCTCCCTGTGCACAGGATTCCCAGGTATTCTTAAGCCCTGATAAGAAAGAACCTCTTAGCATAAGCACCAGGGACTCTAGCTTCCTGTCAAAGTCCTTAAGAAATCCTTAAGAACCCCCAAAGTCAACGAGAACCGTGATGAATTAAAGATGTGGCAACATATCGAATATTCATGCAAAAGCAGCATCTTCTGATCCTCTGGAAGGTCCCTTGACCTATACATCTCCATCACAGGCCTCCACACTAAGCTCTAGTCCTTAGTACTGTGACACTAGGGATCAGAACCTACAGATTGAAAGGCCTCCAACAGGATTTCTAGAAAACAGTATATAGCATGTTCCCTCAGAGAAGTGTACTGGGGACTTACTAGAAACATGGACCATATCTCTGTGACTATGCTAAGTCAAACTTAGCACCAAGCTTTTTCTTGGATGGGCAGTGGCTTTCTCCCCTCAGCACTGAAATTTACGTTTTCTAGACCTTAAAGCATTCAAGTCTTTCTATTTGCTCTACAGAGGTATCAGATTGGGCCTCACTCCTAATCTGGGCTAATGTCCAATAGCCTTGACTGAGATTTTTAAAGGTTCTAAGAATCTTCTCCTTCACATTTTTGTTGGTTTTCCTCATGGATTTTCTAGGGTGTAGTTACAAGTGGGTGTGACAGCAGCCAGGTGTGCGTTGTTTCTCCCTTAGAAACTCAGGAGGAGAGTGGAATGTGGTTTTGAAATATCTAAATCCATTCATCAAGAGGGTTGGGACAAGTAAAAAAAAATATTCACAGATGGCAATTTTAAAAGACCCACAGAAGTCTCCAAATTCCTCTTCAAAGCATGCAGTTGGATATTTTTGTTTCACGGGATCTTTGCTAGAACATGACTTCTCTTGGCACAAGGCAAAGAGTAACAGATCTCCCGCTGGGTCCTGCCAACAAAGCCCAGTAAATGCAACAGTTCTTCATGAGAACGTAATGCCACTTAGACTACGGGCCTAGTAATTACGGAAATACCAAGGAGAGACATGTTGCAGGGTTCAAGCTGTAGACCAGGGAAGTCCAGAAGAAGAGAAGATGACCCCCATGGTCAAGTTCAGCCACTCTGACACTACCCAGGTAAATCACAGAGCCCCCTTTCCTATGAGAATATGTGCGATCATTCGGGATGGGGAGTTGGAATTCAATGAAATAATTCTGTCTCTGCCATAAAGACATTTGTGTTCAGTTAGAGGTCAAAAAAGTGGCCGTGAGGGAAATACTAAGCAAATATGAAATTATTTATTCATATAATATAAACAAATTAATGAGGTTGAGGCCTAAGAAAAAAGATGTTTAAAGACAAATAAAAAAATTTAATGGTGACTGTACTTGAAATGCAATGGCTAAAATGAAAAATCTAAAAGTTAATTCTTGGCTAACTTGAGAGGTAGCCAAAAGGTTTGTGTATGTGTGTTGATGTACGTGTGTTTGTGTGTGTGTGTGTGTGTGTCTGTTTCTCCCCTTACTCCTCTGGTTTGTTTCCATACAATTAATTTTCTTTCTCTCTTCCGTTTCCTGTACCATGCAGGATCCTGATGAAACTGAAACTGAATTTTTTCATCACCCTGCATTCCTCTTTTCATTCCCCTTACCCTGCCAACTGTCAAGCATACATCTTGCTGTTGGTGGTTAGAATTCTGTCTCCGTTTCAGTAAAGGAAATTCTGGTGCCAGCAGCCCCATGCCTTCTCTGGATCCGAATAAGTTGGCAGCCAAAGAAATGCAGGCCAATGTAATCAAAGCATCTAGGGGACAGGCCACCGTTGGAGCACTCTGTGTTCCCTGACTCCCCTTTTTTCTTCATGGCAGCAGCAAACACACAGACCCCAAGAGCTAATCCCTCAACTTTTCCTCTCTAGACTTGTTGCTTCCCCAGGTCCCTCTTGGCTGCCTCAATAGTGAGGTGTTTTTATGTAAGGAGTACAAGGCAAGGCCCAGTGTGACCTAGTCTTAATCAGGATTTAAAAAAAAAAATCTACTTGGTCCTTGGTGAGTATAAGCTTAGAGAGTCCCTGTTTGATGAACACTTCCCTGTCGATTGTTTGATGCAGACTGAAATGAAGAACCATGGGGGAAAGAAGTCCTCTTCTGCTAAAGCTTAGCTCCCTGGACCATCTGACGACTCGCCAAACATCACTGGTTATCATGTCGTTGTGGCTATGGACTGGGTATAAAGGGCCACTTGGCTGCACTTGCTGTTGCTAATGATGTCAAGGTTCGGTCTCCAAAAGACCATTGGCTTTTGCACAGAGGAAGATGTGCTGTGTGGCCCTGACTCACTTCCAGTCTTAAGCAGGGGCTGAGGAGTTTGGACTTGCTCTGCTTGGCAAACTCTTGTAGGTCGTGTTCATCCTGGGAAGCAGGGAGGCAGATGACTCCGGAGAAAACATCCTGCCACTATCCATACGCAGTTGTCGCATAAAGGGAGGGGGAGGGAGGAATGGGAAAGGAAAATGACACTATCGTCACAGTATACCCCTCGTCTCTCTCCCCAGCCCCTAACTCGCTTTTCACTCATATGAGATCCACATCAGTGTCCCCCAAACATCTTATTAATAATTCTCTTGTACACATTAGCTTTCATGGGGCCAGGGGTAAAGAACATCTCCCAGACATAAAACATGAGGATCGTCACAAGTTTGATGTTGCCCTGGGCTACACAGCAAGAACCAGGAAAACCAGGAAAGAAACACAAAAATCTGTCTCAAAAAAAAAAAAAAAAAAAAAAAAAAAAAAAAAAAAAAAAAAAAAAAAAAACAAGCAAAACTAACTGCTGAAGCCTCTGGAAGGACCACAGAGAACGATGCATAAATCCTAAGTCTTACCAGCCCCTCCCTCCATGCCTGAGCCTGACGCTCTCACTTGAACTTCGTGGTGGCTGTTGAAAAAGGTGGACTGATCCTGGGGCAGGATCACCCTAAAATGTTCCAAGTCACAAGATAAGACAAAGAAGGCTAGGCCCTAGGGAGACTGCATTTCTTGGGCTCCATCCCTTTAACCTATGAGCCAACATGTATGTGCCACTGCCAAAGGAAATCTTTCCTGCCCTGGCTCCGTGGGCATCTACCTGTTGCTCTAGGCCAGCTGGGCAATTTGTTTTTCTGCCATATATCCTCTCAGATCTCTCCCTGTAGACGTCTTGGGTTTCATCTCTGTAGTCGCAACAGACCCATCACAGGGGATGGCAGACTCTTCAGCTGTGATACACTTCCATATCACTGTTCATCATTGAAGGAAATCAAGACAGGAACTCAAGCAGGGCAGGAACCTGGAGGCAGGAACTGATGCAGAAGCCATGGAGGAGTGCTGTTTACTGGCTTGCTCCCCATGACTTATTCAGCGTGTTTTCTTATAGAACCCAGTACCACCAGTCAGCCCAGGGATAAAACCAACCACAATGGGCTGGGCCCTCCCCCATCAATTGCTAATTAAACAAATGCCCTACAGCTGGATCTTGTGGAGGCATTTTCTCAATTGAGTTTCTCTCCTTTCAGATAATTCTAGCTGTGTGCCAAATTGACTTAAGACTAGCCAGCACAGTGACCCTGAAGCTTGTCCTTTTAAGAACATGAAGCATACATCACTATCCAGGAAAACTGGCTACAAGTGTAAGGGAACCACTGAACTCCTCATCTGTCCTTCAAAGATGAAAGGATAATCCTGCTCAGGCCTCTCACCCTTTGTGTGCTTCAGTTTCTCATTGGAAACCAAGATCAGCTGAAAGTGTGACCAGAATAGAGCCTGAGTCCCTGCGCACAGGAGCCTGGACCTTCCTAACGTCAGAGGACAGACTAGCCAACTGGCTGAATAGTTAGAGAGAATTTCTCTTGAGCCCGCTTCCCATCTTCTGTCTGAGAATTAATTGTTCATGGTCCCTGAGTAGTGATGAAGAAGTAAATGGAGGAGTTGTGCTTCATGAAAGATCTGCAGATGGGACGCACACAGGCGCGCACTCAGTTTCCCTCCCCAAACCGCACTAACGCATCTCTAGAGGGATTCTTTCCTCAGCCCTGAGTCGAAACAGCTGTTTGTCTATGAGGGGGGCATTATAAGCAACATTTTGGGAGGCAGGAATGTATGTAAATGTGCATGCGCTATGGTTTGGGAATTGTTTGAATGTGTCCCTCAAAGATTTACATTTGGGAAGTTTGGCCTCCAGTGTGGCAAGTACAGAAGAACCCTTACCGTAAAGCCTCCTGAAAGGTGACTGGGTTGCCGAGGACCCCACCCCAGAAGAAATTAATTAGCTCTCAGTTCGTTGTTTGCTGCTGCTTCTCCTCAGCCTTCTCCCCTCCTCCCCCTCTCCCCTCCTCCCCCTCTCCCCTCCTCCCTGTCTTTCTTCTGCTCCTCCTTCCCCTCCTGCTCCCCCTACTCTCCATCCCCCTTCTTTTCCCTCTCCTACCTTCCCCTCTTCCTTCTGCTCCCACTCTTCCTCTTGTGTTGTTATTAGGGGAAGACTGAACCAGGGAGATTGTGAAAAGCACTTCCACACAACCCTTCCCATCTGTGTTTGATCCCTGGACCGCCCGTGAGAAAAGCTATGCACATGTCTAAGCCTCGCCTGGCCTCGCTCTCCTAGAGTGAGATTACAGGCAAGGATAGGAGGATTGTCTGCATGCTCACAGGCCAGCTAACCTGGCAGGAACAAGGAGAGTCCCTGCCTCAATAAAGGAGCACTTTTAGGGAAAGGTTTTCTCTGTCTTTTCTCTGTATCTGGCCACCTGAGGTCCACCATCACAAGCAAGCCCTGCCTCTGTAGGAGGGCGTCCCCTGGTGAGAAAAATGGAGTGTTACATGGCATGTTGCTCAGTTGCTCGGCTTCAGATGAAAGCCCACCTAGGTGCTCCCTGTCTTCCTCTCCTCTGCTAGGCCACAAGCTCCTACTGGAGGTATTGATCTCAGGACTTCTGTCCCTCTAGGCAGCACAGCTGTCATCCATGTGTGTTCCCTATTGGTCCTAGAGAAGGCCTTATTCCATGTGCTGTTTCCCCAGTTCGCGGGCTCCATGCTAATCACTTTTGCATCTCCGTGTCTCTCACAGAAGAGAATGAGTATTTTCAGGGGAAATAAATCAGCAGACTTCTTAACTACCCCTCAGATTTTCTTGGGCGAGCCAAACCTTCAGATGAGAGGTAGCCTAGTCCCATGAGTAGCTTGTGTCTCAGTCCATGCTACCTGTGGCACCTGGGAAATTTGCTCACATAATTTGAGCTTCTTTCTCCTTATAATGGGGGAATGTTTGCAGGGAAGGGAAGTTCTAGAAGAGGGAAGGAAGAAAGAAGGAACATGAACACAGGTGACTGATTCCACTGAGTGAACTAGCCAGTCCCAGTACTCCGTGCTCTTTGACCTTTGCAAGGTGCCATTGTCAAACCTGCTTCCCAGCAAGAGCATCCACCTAGCCCAGAGCGCCATCATCCTTCAGCAGATCCTTTAGCCCTGTATCTCACAAGAGACAGTGAAGCTCGAAGTTTGTTTATAAAAACTATGGTAACCCCAGGCTCACTGGCAAGGCCAATGGCATTTCCAGCAAATAAAACACAAGACTGCACCCACCAAAGGCCTCTAGAATGAGCCTGAGAGGGCTGTCAATTCATCTGCTTCTCCATCCCTGAACAACCTTTTGATGATGAATTTCAAAGCATTTTAATCCTTTGATGGTCTCACAGTCCTGTCCTACGAGACTCTTAGAAAACATTCTCCTTGCCAGGAATCCCATTACAGTCCTGCCCCACAACCTCATTGGAGGAGCTTGCGGCTTTCGTTTTGATGGTCTCATTTTGGGATATGTGCATCAAATGTGATCTTTTTCGTCATGTATCTGTCTTCTTTCCTGTGTCTGTGTAGTTTGGACTGACATATGGACTCAAGTATAAAGAGTTCAGAGGGCAAGATGATGCTAAGAAAGATTATAGTAGAAGAAAACTAGCATGGGTATTTGAGTGAAAAATGGCCCCATAGGTCCACAGAGAGTGTCACTCTTGGAAGGGGTGGCCTTGATGGAGGAAGTGTGTCAATGGGAGGCAGGCTTTGAGGTTTCAGAAGTTCAAGCCAAGCCCAGGGTCTCTCCCTCTCTTCCTGCTGCCTGTGGATCCAGATGTAGAACTCTCAGCTACTCTCCAGTATTATGTCTGCCTGCATGCTGCCATGTTTGTCACCGTGATGACAATGGCTAAACCTCTGAAACTCTAAGCCAGCCCCAATTAATGTTTCCCTTTATAAGAGTTGTTGTGCTCATAGTATCTCTTTATAGCCATAGAAACCATAACAAAGACAGCTGGGAAGAAGGGAAAGAGAAGGCATTGAATAAGCCACAGACGCTCAAGCCAAATTTGCTTGTGAATAACCAAAGCTGAGACCACTTTAGAACCACAAAGCCACTAGGAATAACTGCCATGATGTGGGCTTCCCCTCTGTATGCTGTGAATATGTTTTATTACCATTGATTTATAAAGAAGCTACTTTGGCCCATGGTAGGGCAGAATACAGCTAGGTGGAAAAGCCAAACTAAATACAGGGAGAAAGAAGGCAGAGGCGAGAGAGACGCCAGCAAGTAGGGGAGCAAGATGTGAGGCAACAAGCCATGAGCCTTGGAGTAAAATATAGGCTAGTAGAAATGGGTTAATTTAAGTTTTAAGAGCTAGTTAATAATAAGCCTGAGTTAATAGGCCAAACAGTTTGTAATTAATATTAAGCCTCAGAGTAGTTATTTGGGACCTGGCAGGTGGGAAAGAAACCAATTGCTACACAATGTCAAGGACAACAAGGGATGGGGTAGATAAGCAATACAGCTCTCAGCTCCCATCCTTAGTCCTATGCTTAAGGTTGCAGGGTTCTACCCTTGGTATCTGTGTTTGGACTTCTCTGCCTACTACAGAATGGCTGTTGGTGATATGTACACATTCCTGCCCTTTGCAACAACTCTTGGCCCACTCATCATGGGTCATAGTTAGTGATAGAGATAGAGAGTTAGATCTTGCTAGCTGTCCAGTACATGCTTCTGTTTTTCTCTCAAAGTTCTTCAAATAGCTACTGTAATTATCTTCTTTTATTGAGTCCCTACTTCTCCAGGTTAAATATTTTGAGATACCTTAGTAAGTGGAATAGAGAAGCATCCCTCTATGTATATGCAATGCCGTACTGCTTGTGAGCCATGATACATAAAGTTGCTGCTGCTCTGATTCCTCCCAAGTCAACCATAAGGAAGAAGAGACCCTGGGCCAAGATCTCTAGCAGCTGAAAAACAAACAAAAACAATAATAACAACAACAATAAACAGCAGAAAGGAAATGCACCTTCTACCAGAGCTTTCTAGAAGGACTAAGCACTGATTTAGTCCAGTGTGACTATAAACTTCTGATATCCAGAACCCTAAAATATTAAACTATATCATTTAAAACATAATTTGTATACCAGAGCTCATCTGTGAGGCTGAAGGGTTGTGATAATCTATAATAGAAACAACAAGAAAATAACATAGACTGGAGAAAATATAACCAGTTAAAAGCCAGAACACAGGTGGAGCTGTACTTTACTGTCAGGCAGGTAGGTTTACTGTCAGTCAATAAAGAAAATTGCCACAGATCAGAAAGAGATATTGCGTGATAAAGGGGTCAGCTATTCAAGAGAATGTGACAATTCTAAAAGGTAACTAGCTACCAAGAAAACTTCTTAAAAAAAGGGAAATTTTCTAAGTCCATAACTGATAATTACATTTTCAGGTTTCAATTTCTACCTCTCAAGAAATACATAGTTTGAGTTTTACCTATGACTTCTAATGCATAACTCCCCATCCAAGAGCAGTCAGAGAAACTGAAAGTTCTCTTCTCCAAAGCAAGTCATAGAAACTCTAATAACAATACATACATACAGACAGACAAACAGACAGACACACACACACCTTTTTGTGTTGGAGCTAACCATAAAGAAAGTCTCTGTGGGGCTGGAGAAACGCTCACTGGTTAAAAGCACTGGCTACTTTTCTAAAGAACCTGACTCATGGTAGCCCACAGCCATTCATAACAACAGCTTCAGGAAATCCAGTGATATTTTCTGGCCTCTGAAGGCACCAGGCATGCAAGTGGCACACAGAAATGTGTGGTCAAACCACAAATACATATAAGATTAAAAAAAATATTTAAAATTAAAAATGAACACAAAGTAATTTTTAAAAAATGATCTCTAACCTACCCTTGTCTGAGAATAAGTCTTAAGACTTCTTCAATCCACGGGGCACTCTGGAGGGAGCAAAGCTGCACAGAGACCGAGAAACAGACGACTTTTGTGGGCTTCCCTATGGTCTCTCTCAGTATCACACACACAGTGCAACCTTCATGCTTACATTCAAAGGGAAACTCGAATGGGTGCAGAGATCTGAATGGCTGGAGGCGGGGAGGTCCTGTTGGGGAGGACGCATCCAGAGCTCACAGATGCTTCCCCCTCCTTCTCTCTTCTCCTCTCCCGTATTTCATTCTATGCACTTCTTCCTCTGTAGTCCTCTGAATACTCTATAATAAACTAGCAACTGCATTTCATTTTTGACATATATTGACAGTTCATATAGGTCAATAATAGGGTTAGAGGACCCTAATTTGTAGCTGGTGGGTGAGAAACTCAGACTTGAAACTGGCATCTGAAACAGGGGCAGTCCTGGGACGGAGCCCTCAACTGGTGGGATCTGACACTATCTCCAGGTTAAATGGTTCCAAACCTGATAGGTTCCGAGCACACATAGTTTATGGAAACTCCAGCACTGGCTGTGTACTCGTTGACAGAGACAAACGTCCACGCCTTCAGAGTCATAGAAGTAAGGGAGTAGAAGGGACAGGAGTCATTCTTCCCCCTGACACACACCAGTAGCTACTTCCATTAGAAAGCCCTCCAGTCAATGACTTCAGCTTCCGTCTCAAGATATTGTGGGAATATGAAACCAAAGAAGTCAAGCAAAGCAGAAGAAATAGTAAATATCAAAACAAAGGCCAACTAGCAGAACAGTAGAAGAGAAAAATATGGAGAAACCAGAACTTCTGGCTTGACAAAGTCAGCAAGACTGATAGCCCTCCAACCAGAAAAGCTGGGGGAAATAATGGAGACGACAGATAGATCACTAGTATTAGAAACATAAGACGTCTGTATCTAAATCGACAGATAGTAAAGCAACGGTAAGGATGTGGTATATGCAACTCTACAGCAAGGATTTCAGCAACTTACGTGGGCCAATTCTTTGAACGCAACAAAAGAAAGAGGGGGTACTGTGTGATTTTATTTCTATAAACTGCTAGAAAATGGAAGCTAAGATGAAGGGAAACCGGTGCCTGCTGCCTGGGGGTGTTAGGGGTGCGTAGGCTGGGTCAGGGAAAGGGGACGCGATTGACTGCAAAGGGGCAAGAGGGAAACTGGGGGAGGAAATGGTGAAGATTTTCATTGTGCGGCGATGATTTCACCACAATCAAGTGGTAAACGCATACATCAGAGCACATTAAATTGCACCCTTTAAGAATGTACAGTTTATTTTAATGTCAGTTATACCTCAACAAAAGTGTGAGGTTTCCTTTCTAATTCAGGGGGCTGTTCTCTAAACTGTGACTCTGTGTTTAAAGTTTGAATCTGAGGAATGATCCAGCTTAATTAAAGGTGAAACCCACCCTCAAACAAGCTATTCGTATCCTGTCATATGCATTGCTACAAAGCCTTTATTTATTTATTAAGTTTTTTTTTCTGAGAGAAGTTGGTTTAGGGCAGAGATGGAGCACTTAGGGGAGGGGAGAGCATGTGGCTGGAGCCACCAAAAGTGCCAACGACACAGACCAACAGCTTCTTTCACCCACTGTCTCCCCAAGCAATATGCAGACTACAGAGTGAAGAGTACCCATTTTCTTTGCTTCTGGTCTGAGGCATGAGGACTGAGTCCAGTCAGCTTGCCAGCTGCTCTGTCCTGGCCAGGCCACACGCTCAGCAAATTCTATTCCAAGTCACTGTATACTGAGCCTTTAAGGACATTGTTTGGGGCCTTACTATAGGCAAGTCAAAGAGCTGCATTGCTTAGCAATGGCTTTCAGTGAGGAATTGGTTTGGTGTCTAACGTTGGCAATGAAGTGTTTGATGCACGAAGGGAATCGGGCTGTTCTAACTCATTTGCAACTGAGCAAATTTTCCTCCCCGCAAATTTCCCCCTCCAACCTAAACTTGGCTCAGGTACGTCCTGCAAACCAGAACCCGGGGTGCTTACAAAACAAGGAGGTCTCATGGGCACGAGAAAAAAAAAAAAAAACCTGAGGCCTGGCCCTGGAGGAGTGTTGTAATTCCTCTAGGAGCCCTGCCTCCTGCCATTACCAAGCCTCCATCCGCTGGAACCCTTGGGGTTTCCTCCCACTGCTGGGGATGCCGCCACTCTCTCAGAAATGCCACCACGGTTGCCCTTGGCAATCCTTTCTTGTGCCATGTCCTTTCTCAGGAAGATGAATACAAGCTGTGCATAACTGAATGTCAATCCCACCCTTGGCAACCAGCAGTCTCATTAAGCAAAGACTAAAAGGACTGTGAGGGGAAATAAATTTGACCGAATCTGAAGTTCAGGGAAGAACCAAGAAAGGGGAAGAGACATCTTGGCATATGGGGGCCACTTTCAGGCAATCCTCCTTATTTCTGAAGCCCAGCATCTTTATTTTCTGGTGTGAAGACCATTTAAACTCTCTCTCTCTCAGTTTATTTCATCAGCGAAACCTGTGATTTGGAATCAGGAGAAGAAAGAATTGGTAAAGACAAAGGTTTCTGTACCTCTCATAGAACTTGAGTCTGCCAAGGATGACCTGGGCTTTGCTTGTCTTGACCTGCCATCAATTTATAGTGAATCCTTAATATAAATCAGTCTCTCTCACAGAGTCCATTTCTGGACTCTGGTATTTAATCTTGAAATTTCTTTGCTGACAGATTTAGTAACACTATTCTCTGATTGCTCTGAAACTCTGGACTATCAGGAAATCAGTCAGAATCTGGCAGAAATAAACATTGTCCATGAAGTACAGCCACACCACTTCAGTGATATGTCCTACCTCCTGCAACATGCCTGGAACAGTCTGGCCAGAGAGCCATCCAATCTGTGCTACAGAGAGCCACAACTGCAAGGGCATCAGAGATGATTAAATGAGATTAATACAGAAACGTTGACTAAGAAAAGGTCCTGTTGGCCCTGTTCCAAGACAACTTTTCCATGTACCGTGATCAGGCTGCCTTTGAAATTCCAGAGTCTTAGCAGGGGGAAAAAATCCAATTTTGAATATTTCATACAGCACTCAGTACTTTGCCCTAAATCGATTATCGTAGCATTCATCACAGCCCAACTTTATCTGGTATTAATTATTTGTAATAACAGAAGCCAAATATCATAAAGCAAGACATGGCTTATCCAGTGTCACGGAGGTCAGTTCATCACCTTCTTAGCTACACTGAAGAACCAACTCCAGCTTGGTTGGAGTTGAGAAGGTCTTTCTTTTGTGTGTGCCGTGGGTGTGGCTGTGCTCACCCAGGCCTGCACCTGTGGAGGTCAGAGGTCAATGTCAGACGGCTTCCTTTATTACTCTCCAACTTATTTTTCAAAATAGGCTACTGACTTATTCTGGAGCTGTCTGTTGCCTCTAAATTAGCTGATCAGCGAGCCCCCAGGCTCCTCCTGTCCCCTTCCTCCCCTCCAGTGTTGGGGTTACAGACACTGCTGCGCCCAGCTTTTACATGGGTTCCGCAGATCAGAACACAGCTCCCCGAAACTGTGAAACAAAGCATTTTACGCACAAAGCCACTTCCCAGCCTCGTGCAATGTCTTTTGTTGAGGACATCACTGCCACCTGTGTTAAGTAAACTCTGTGAGTGGCACACAAGTTAACCGAGTGCCATCACCTTGGACATCTGTCATCTCAGAATTCTGCCTAAACTCTCCAGGTTCTGCATATTGGGATGGTGCTATCTTTAGAAGATTCTATACTTTGTGTTACACATTTGCAAGCTCCCCCAAACACCTAACCTAATGCACCCAGGGTTCCTCACCATCTGTCATTTTCTAAAACAATCCAGCCATTTTTATCTGTCTTCACTGAAGGGAGTGAGCTTCCTAAGGCTAAGGAGCTTGCATTGCTAGTCAGTGGTAGTGCTGTGTTCAAAGTTCATAGCAGGGACTCCATAGTAAGCAAATGAACGAAAGAGCTGGAAATGAGAGAAGTGTATTTTACCCTACGTTTTGCTGTTATAAAACACAGCAAAAGCAACTTAAGAATTTACTTTGGCTCACAGTTTTGGGTGCTGATGATTGTGGCAGAGAGACCATAGCAGCAGGAACATGAGGCAGCTGGTTGCATTCATCTGCAATTACGAAGCAAAGAACATTGAATTCTACTGTTTTGCTCTGGTCCCCAGTTCATAGAATTACACCACCCGCATTAATCTAATCTAAAGAATTCCTCACAGACACACCCAGAGGTTTGTTTCCAGGGTAATTCTAAATGCCATGAAGTTGGCAATCAAGATTGTCACAAGAACCATCTGATACAAAATTAAAGCAGATCCCCTTAAATACTTCATATAGGTATTATCAAATTCTATTTTGTGGTTTAGAATTTAGAAACTGGCTAGGTTAAAATTCGGGTCATTGACTAAGGAATAATGCAATCTTCTACATTCACTAAGTCTCAATCTCCTTGTCAATCACATAATCATGCTAATACCATTTTACTAGGAATTTTTATTGATTTTTAATATTTGTGAAAGGTGCTTCACATGGTGTCTTTCCGTATTTACATGGTGTCTTTACATAGATACCTAGTTTTGTTACCAGTCCCCCTTTTACAGATTGGGAAAACTGAAGGACATGTTATTCAAAAGACAGCATTTTCCTGGAGATAAAGTATTTTGCAAAAGAAACTGAAAACCCATGACTACAATGACTGAGCCCTGTATGGGATCTGTTGCGGGAAGATAGTGAACCATCCCCCCCCCCCGCCCCTTACCCCCACACACAGCTGACTACCAGCGAGAGTTTCTCAACTACACTGCAAGATGACGTTTCCTGGCAAAGACCCACTGAACTGCCGCTGACCCATTCTGCCTGGGCTTCATGGTGCACCAGCTCCCTGCATCACAGTCACGGCCACACCTTAAAGCCAACCAGGTTGTGCTCTGCAGTTAACTGGCTCCACTGAACGCATTTCACCCTGAGAGAAGTGCTTAGCACCTGGGTGACCATAAATACAAAATGGTGGCATTTTTACTCTTCATTTAACAAGTGAGTGTGGTTTAGAGAATGCATCTGAAAAACCTACAGCTTGCCCCCAGATAAAACTATGACTACAGGACGGGTACTTTCCAAAGTACTGGGAAATACTGAAGCAAAGGACATTTTAACCATATGGTGCTTGCAATCAAAGCAAACAGCTTAAACACCACCATTAAAGCTCAAGACTTTTCAGAACAAAGTGTCTATGAATGACACATTCTGCCTGGTCTTTGTATTGTGAGTAAAATAAAATGTTTGTGAATAATATAACTAAATGCAAGCAAGAGATTACATTTATTCAATGACATGATATAACAGAGACACACTCACAACCACCAAAAAATGTGGACAAAAGAGGTAATTTTATAAAAAAATATAATAATGAGACTTTATGGGTAGAATAGCATTCAATTAGAATAAGCAAAACAGTAAGCAGAGTGAGCTATGAAAATTAACAGGAAATAGCATTAGTAGGAACATATGAACTGTTTTCCTTTGACAAGAGAAATAATAAAACGTGTAAGTTAGAATGAAGAGGGTCTGTATAATATGCAAAGCTGAATATCTATACTCACAAAGAGATATTATTTTTATATCTTACAGGAAACTCATCACTATTTTCTGAGGCCATCAAACATTTATAAAGCCTGATGATTTCTATTATGCCACAAAAAATTTATCATAAATTCTAACTGTTGATACCACAGAGGAAATATTCAAAACAAAACTATA
This sequence comes from Alexandromys fortis, assembly GCF_014885135.2. Lineage (NCBI taxonomy): Eukaryota > Metazoa > Chordata > Mammalia > Rodentia > Cricetidae > Alexandromys > Alexandromys fortis. Next base: position 4,470,224 of record NW_026067914.1, on the reverse strand, counting down.
TAGTTTTGTTTTATTTAATTTATTTTATTGAGCTAGTAAAACCTAGTAGCAATCATTGAAAAATATATCATAAATATACTTAAAATGTATATGTAAAATTCAAAAAATATAATATTAGAAATATAAGACTTAGGAGTATAGTGATGAACAACTAGCTTTATCCCTGGAATACAAGGCAGATATTAAACCAATTTCTCTTCATAACATAAATTAAAAATAGAAAACACTATTATCTGCTATTAGATGCTAAAAACTCATTTGATAATATTCAATAATAATTTTTATAAGCCAGAAGTGGAGAAAACTGTATGTTGCTAATAACCATAAAAATAAATGGTGATATGCTTATGATGCAAAGAAAAAGTTGCAGTATAGATTTTTGTCATTTAACACTCACAAATTATTATCTCAAACTTATAATGTGGAACAAGAGCACGGAGAGGGAGAGAGGTTAGACACCTATACTTAAGAAGTAGAACCCAAAGATAAAATTATAGTCGCTCTTCCCTTGTGCGCTCACACATGATTTCTTACATGATCTGTAAGGGCAAATGAATTAAAAATTATTATAAGTCTATGTTGTACATAGACTTACGTACACAGTACATGCTATGTACTATGAGTGCACAGCATAGAGTAGTGTAACTTCTAACAATAACGATATAAAGACTGAGGGCATAAAACAGTGTTTCATTATGGCGCTGAAGTTAAGTTGTCACCAACTCATTTAACTGGTACCAATCTGAGGTTCAAGAGGCAGTCACCACATTATTCATAAAAGAGTTTTTATTAAAAAATAAGCAAAAGAAATAAGACAATCAAAACTGCTTTCATAACAATCAAGTAAACACAAAGGACGATAGTAACAAAGGAAATGAAGGAGAAAAAAATGAAGATACACAAAGAAAACTCAAAATAGCAGCTCTAGGCCTTTTCTAATCTATAGTTAGATTAAATGTAAATGGATGAAAACCTCTCAACAAAAGGAAGGGTTGACTACTGGGGTAAATCTCGGAGCATTTGCCTAGCACAGACAGAGCCCTGGTTCTATCTCAGAAGTGTAGAGGGGAAAGGGACAGAAAGGGGCAGACACAAAATAGCATGATTCAACTATTTGCTGTCTATAAGAGGCACACTTCAGATCGAGAGGAGAGAGAGAGAGAGAGAGAGAGAGAGAGAGAGAGAGAGAGAGAGAGAGAATGGAAACCAGTGCTCCATGAAAGCAATGCCCCAAAGGAGCATCCATGAAAAGCTAAGAGAAAACCCTAGACATAGAAGCGGATTCTCTTGTAATTGTATGTGCACTATAGAGGTACCTTGATAAAAGCATAAGGGCAAAGCAACATGAAATGGGAAATGATTTGTAGCATTAACAGGTATAGTTAACACAACACTTTTTCCATTAAATATCAAATAAGTAACCCAGGTGCAGAAAGAACTGAAATGCATTTATCTACTAGCGGTAGAACAGAGTCATATCTTGGGATAAAAGAAAAGATAACACGGAGGCAAAAGGAAAGAAATTAAGTGAATGGTGATAAGATAGTGCACTGCCTTTGAATGGCTGTGACAAAATAGGAGGAGAGGTTTACTTTGGCCCAAGGGTCAGAGATTTCAGTCTGTGGTCACTTGGCTCTGTGGCTTTGGACTTATGGTAACATTGTACATCATGTGTGTTCACATCCAGGAGTAACCAAGGAATTGGAAAGGAGGCAGATTTTTAAAGAAATCCTTAATGCTTTCAAATTCTTGCCTTTCATTAAGTGATGGAAAAATCCCCAAACAGTGTGAAACACATCCAAGCCCTTCTATTCCATTGCAAACTCAAAAGAAGCCGGCACAGGACCGTTTATGGCTGATCCGCAGCTTATACGTGAACTGAGAAACATTAGGAGCGGTTTGCACGTTCCTACCTTAGACATACCTCCTGGATTTGGGCAACACAGGGGAGCTCTTAGCTGACTGCAAACTTAAACCAACAATAACGGAATGTGGTTAGTTATTTCTTCCTCGGTTTGCCCAAAAGGCAGACGGGGGGTATAATGTGCACGCGCTTGTTTTTTTATGTCCACAGCTCTGTGCCATCTTGGCTCCACATTAATCCCCAATATAAGCCACAATAAAAAAACTCAAGCCAACAGACTCTCTCCCGTCTGCCCCCTGTATTTCATTCCCTCATTCTCCCTTCATTAAAAACCTCCTGGTGTGCTCAGCTTGCCCACCTTGGAAGGCACGCCGGCCTCTTGCTATCCTCAGACTTCATCTTAAAAATTCTTAACCTTTCTGCTGCTCTCTCTTTTGGGTCTGAGATGGAGAGATATTCTGAGGGGGGAGGGGCATCTTAGGTCATATCCCCCAAACAACCAGGTATTTTTCTGGTTTTCTGCTAATAGAAGCGGGTAATGAAAGAGGCCTGTTCACTTTATGGTGGCCCGGGATCAAAAGGAGAGAGGGTGGTGTCCCAGGGTAACCTTCAAGGACATCCTCCCAATAGATACTATCTCCTAAAGGCTCCATGGTCGCCCATGGCTCCACAAGAAGAGACTCAAACCATCCAGCAAATGGCCTTTCAGTAAACATTCAAGATCCAAACTGTAGCAATTATAGTCATAAAATAGGCATAGTTCAATTTAAATATAACTGTTGTCTTTGGGGGGAAAAATATCTAAAAAAATGAAGAAAACATGAAATCTACACGCTTGAAAAAAACCTAACAACAAAATGTACACCAGGCAAAATTAATCCAACAGAATCAACTCATGACATAACCTGGGTAAATGACTAAACTGGAAAAAAGTAATCTGTCTTTGTATTATATATCCTACTAAAATGCATAATTAAAAATAAAGCATCCAGACAGAGGGGGAAACATTATGTAAAAAGTAGGTTGGACAGGCAGCTCAGCCAATGTGCCAGCCACAAAACCATGAGGGCGGGAGTTTGCCCCCACCGCCATGTGAAGAGCCAGCAGGCGGCATATATAGGCTGGCAGCCTCCACGTTGGCCGGTGGAGCCGGAGTGGAGAGGCAGATCCCCAAGGCTAACTGACTAGATACGACTCCATAAGAGCAGAGGCAAGAGGATCCTGAAAGCGAGCAGGTATCCTGTTCAGTGAGAGAAGAGAAACGAGAACAGCTGTTCAGTGGATTTAGAGATTTAGCTCTGTAAGGTGAGAAAGTTCTAGATAGCTTTTCAATAGTGAGCACTCCATAAATTGTACTGTATCATCCATTTTAATTGTTGAGTTGATAAATGTTATTCGTGTCTTTACAATAAGAATCATCTGGAAGGAGCAGAAGGAGGGAAAATATGAGCAAAGAAGTCAGGACCACGAGGGGTGCACCCACCCACGGAGACAGTGGGGCTGATCTATTGTGAGCTCACCAAGGCCAGCTGGACTACGACTGAAAAAGCATGGGATAAAACCGGACTCTCTGAATATGGCAGACAATGAGGGCTGCTGAGAAGCCAAGGACAATGCCACTGGGTTTTGATCCTACTTCATGTTCTGGCTTTGTGGGAGCCTAGCCAGTTTGGATGTCCACCTTCCTAGACCAAGATGGAGCGGGGAGGACTTTGGACTTTCCACAGGGCAGGGAACCCTGACTGCCCCTCAGACTGGAGAGGGAGGGGGAGAGAAGTAGGGGGGAGGGGGAGAGGAGAGGGAGGAGGGGGGAAAAGGGAGACAGGGAGGGAAATGGGAGGCGGGGAGGAGGCGGAAATCTTTTTTTTTCAATAAAAAAATTATATTAAAAAAAAAGAATCATCTGGAAATATGAGTCTGTTTCTCAACTCTCAATTCTATTTTTTTAAACTAAAAAATAGACTTAATTCAATATATACTGAGTTATCTCTGCCTTTACAGTGCTTAGGTATGTCTGAAACAGACACACACTGCCTTATCTGGGCAGGAGACGCTCCAAGACCTCAACGTGAGACTTGAAACCGGGGGTGGCACCAAGCCCAATACTCCCAGGTGTTTTCCATGCTTAACATACTGAAGACAAAGGTTCCTTGGTAAGTACAATATACAATAAACAACAATAATGGTAACTGAATAATCATAACTATATAGTTATAAAAATGATTCCATTACACTACTCAGGATGCCCTACAAGTTAAAACGTATGAGTTGCTTGTTTCTGGAATTTTCCACTTCCTATTTTTGGACTCTGGTTGACCACAGGTGACTGTGAGGCTGTGGAAGAGAAAACCACAGACGGGGTCAGGGTCCGGGAGGGCTACTGTGTAAGGCTAAGGGAAATCGAAGCTCCCGCTGTACCTAGGGAAAAGTGGTCACAGTGAGATCCCTGAAAGAGTGGCTGATTATCCGGAGGAATGAATGAAAGCTTCGCTGAGAGGTGACTTTGACTTATACCTGGATGAATAGCGATTATGATTATGCTAAGGGAAGGTTTGCAGGAAGAGGGGGGGGCTTCAGGGAAAGGAACACACGGATGGTGTAAGACACGGGACACACGATTACCGCTAGGTGCTAAGCTCTGGTTCACTCGCAGGATCAGTGGGTTCAACTCAGTTCTGCCGAAGGGCACAGGACTCACCTGTGCTCTTCAAGCCTGAAGTGATCGTTGATCCGTGAAAAGTGCAGATTATGGTTCAATGGGTCCTGGATAAGACTCTACCTTCAATGGAGCTCCTGCGAGGGGCCAATGAGGACACTTTGAGGAACAAAGTTGGAAGCCAGCGGGAGCCACGAAGAAGGTCAATGCACCTGTGATTCGACCTACTTAAGAAGATCAGCCAGCTCTGAGTGCCAGGCAAGCACAGGGAAGGAATCTTAAAGGTAATATCAAGGAGATAGCCTCAAGAGCTGAGAGAATTCTCCAGTAGCAATAAGTTGCAAAAATAAAGGCTGAACTTAGGCATTGCCAGGTGCTAGCTGCCCTCCCCCAAGGTATCCCAGCCATGTGGCCTGAGGAGCATGTGCTGTGTGACTGCCGGTCCCATCCCTTTGAGCAGCTCAGGGGCTGCGACTCTGCAGAACCACTCTCTGATTTAATCTACAAAGACGAGAGTGGCCAGGCATCTTCTCCTTCTGCCCCTTTGAAACTGATAATAACCAGTGATCTAGAATTTCTACTGAAGAGCTTCAGCTTTCAACACAACAGATAACGAGAGACGGGGAAAGTCAGAGTTTCCTAACATCCTTAGCATTTCCTGCTCTGCTCTCGCACACCTGCCGCCTGCCTGTCTGGGAGGGTTATCTGTTCGGCTCGGCTGCCCTCACCCTGCAGCTTCTCCTTAGGGCAGAGATTCTCAACATGTGGGTCCTGACCACTCTGGGGTCCAACGGCCCTTTCACAGGGTCGCCTAAGACTATAGGAAAACAGACATTTACATTACGATTCATGACCGCAACAGAATTACAGTTATGAAGTAGCAACGAGAATGTTTTATGGTTGGGGGTCAGCACATGAGGAACTGTATTAAAGGGTCCCAGCACTGGGAAGGTTGAGAACCACTCAGCTGCCTTAGGGGCCCTCCAGAACTTGCATGTAAAGTGCCAGTAACCCTAAGCTACCATGCCATTTCTTTTTTTTTTAATTTATTTTTATTTGATGTACATTGGCGTTTTGCTTTCATATATTTCTAATCAGAGTTGTGAGCTGTCATGTGGATACTGGGAATTGAATCCAGGTCCTTTGGAAGAACATCCAGTGCTCTTAACTGCTGAACCATCTCTCCAGTCCCCTACCATGCCATATCTAAAATGATTTATTTTCCAGAAATTGTAAGATTCATGCTATATTGCTAAAATATATATCAGAATATAATATTTAAGTAATTAATTAACTAAATCTAATATTATAATTATTCTAGTCTAATATATATCAGAAAATATAAGGCAAAGAAAGCAGAATTATATTTCAACCTCCAATAATTGATACTGATGCTGACCAGCAGGCATCTTAACACACAGTTGATACTGATGCTGAGCAGTGGACATCTTAACACACAGTTGATACTGATGCTGACCAGCAAGGCTCTTAACACACAGTTGATACTGATGCTGAACAGTGGACATCTTAACACACAGTTGATGCTGATGCTGACCAGCAAGGCTCTTAACACACAGTTGATACTGATGCTGAACAGTGGACATCTTAACACATGTCCTGCTTTCCTTTTTCTTTCTTCTTCCCCACTCCTCCTCGCATAGCTGATTGTTGCTTCCTGCTTGTGCCCCTCAGTAATGTATATGCAGTGAATGTTTTCTCTTGACATTGTTATTGCTATATTGGGGGAGAGGTTCAGAGACTACTGAATCCTGGAAGTTCACTGGCTGGATAGCCTAGCCAAAGTGGTGAACTTCTCTCGGGAAATGGGTGCAGAGCTAGAAGATGACATCCTGAATCTTCCTTTGACTACCACATGCATGCACACACACAGACATGCATGCACACACAGACATGCATGTGTGCACACATGCACGCACAAAGACATGCATGCACACACAGAACAAATAGCTTTCCCTTTGAAAATCACTGGTTATGAAACTAAACGAGCTGCCAAATTCTTAGAATAATATGTAATGTGTTCTCCTTCCTACATTTTTTTCTACATTTCAAATCAAATAAAATGTCATGAAACTAGGTTTAGAAAAAAATGGGCTTTGACTGTTACACAGTATTCTGTCACACTGATCCATCACAGTTAAATCAATCCATCTTTCTTAAGAAACCCATTCTCTTAAGCAATTTTTGCTGATGTGATTGACACTCTTCTAGCTTCAGCATCATGCACGAATGGAGGTTCCATCTCAGTGGTGTCACACATAAAGACACCATGGACCGGTAAGGAATGGGGAATGGTTTCCACAGAAGCAAAGCTGTAAGGAAAGAACTCAAGTGCCTGGTGAAGGCATGAGCCTCAGGGGTGAGAGGTCACAGATGGCTAGGGAGGATGAATGCTGCGGAAGAGAGGGTCACACAAGCCCCGGAGGAAAGCATCGCAGCTGTGAAGAGAAAGCGCAAAGGCCCTGCGGTAGGGAGGAGCCTGGGGAGGAAGCCCCCGTGAACAAACAGAAAGAGCAGCAGAGAACATAGAGGCCACGTGGAGAGACTGTTATTCTAGGCACTACAGACCATAGTAAGGAACTGGTGGTGACTGTTAGCATCATAGGAATCCATCGGGAAGGGACTCGATCACACTTACTGTGTATAGGGTAACTTCGCTCCCTGTCCTTAACAGCCCAGTCACGTGTCAAGGAAACCTGGGAAGTAGGTTTGTAATTGTAGACTATGGAAAACGTTTTTAAGAAGGGAAGACCCAGGAGTCATAAAGGAGACGATTTCTAACACCTGTTAATCACGTCAGTGGCTTGGTGCCTACATGGTAGCACGTGCCTGCAATCCCTGCACTAAGGGTGGAGTCGGGAAGATCCGATGTTTTCAAATCTTCATTAACTATGGGATGGGTTTGAGACCAGCCTGGGCTCCATGAAATTCTCTCTCAAGAAAAAAGAGAGCACAGAATGAAAGAAGGAAGGAAGGAATGGGGGAAAGGGGGAGGAAAAAAGAAGAAACAAAAAGGGGGAACTTACAAAAGAGGAAAAAGGCTAACATGTACTATGTGGACAGTTTTGCAGAGTACAGGTGGTGATTCTGCTTTCCTATGTATTTTCACTTAACAATAAAGATATCAGTGGCTTCTGAGCGGGAGGAAAAGGAAAAGAAAATACAGTCATGTACTACTTTTTGATAGGGCTCCGTTCAGAGAATTGCATCATTGGGTAATTTTGTCACCTAGCCAACATTATCCAGTGTACTTACACAAACCCAGGTAGTCCAGCATTCTACACCACTAGGCTATAGAGAGTAGCCAGTGGTCCTAGGCTATAAGCCTGTGTGGTGTGTTACAGTAGCGAACGCTAAAGGAAAACTAAAATGCAATGCTAACAATAAGGTGTTTACACAGCCAAATATCTGACCTAGAGAAAATATAGTAAAAATAGGGCAGGCAATATGAACGTTCCAGTCCCATTAGAATCATATGGGGCCACCACTATATATGCGGAGCATGGTTGACAGAAATACTGTCAGACATAACACAACAGTAAAGACAAGAACAGGAGGGAAATGAAAACAAAAGCCAGCAAGTTGGAAAGAAAAAACCACCAGCCCAAAATCTAACGGATCTAGTTTTTCTGCCATATAGAGTTGCTATCAACCAACCTAAATGAAAAATTAAAAAAAGCAAATTACTACACGGATCATAGGAAAATAAAAATCAATACCTCACAAGCAAACACAAATATATTCAACCTCAATTATAATTCAAAAATACAAATATATTGAAAAACTTGTAAAAGAATATGAATGCAGTTTTAGAGGAGTGGACTTTTCTGTTTGGAATTCCTATTGGTTTTCTTTTTCTTGTTTCTGGAGGGCCAGCTTTTGTTTTGTCTTTGCCCTGGGGTCTCACTGTCTAGCTCAGATTGTCCTTAAGCTTGTGACCCTCCTTCTACCTCACAAGCTCTGGATTGTACAAATCTCCACGTCCTGCTGGCTTTCGTCACCGTCTTGTTTTCACACTCAATATAAACCAGACCTCAGAAAGATCACCTTTTGCCTGTTTTGTCTCTTTTAACCTGAAACTGTTTCCCAATCATTGAATGCATGGCTTTCTGGAATCTCATGGTATATAGTTAGTGCTTGGCATAAAATTGCCTATCATGTGTTATTTCTAAGCTTGACAACCTATCACCTTAAAAGACTCATAAGTAAAGAAACCCATGTGAACACTCAAGCATCAAGTTCTAAGGACTCAGACACCGTGTGGCCTCAGTGTTCTTACCAGGAAAGCGGAAGTGAATGTGGGCAAGGTTCTTGGAGCACTGAAAAGAACTGGGAGCCCCACACTCCTGCTGGCAAACCAGCTGCCACTCATCGCCTGAATAAGACTCTCATCCTCTTCCGGGTTGTGTATCTCTGTCTCTCTTGTGAAATTCTTTAATAACTATGCCAAAATACGAACTGCAATTCTCAACATCTCTATCATTCTCAAGATCAATTTTTCCCTTGCTCTCCTTGCCCACTGTGCCCCTCTCTGCTCCTTCAACATTACAATATTGCATGCAGGAAGATCCTTGGGTCCCATGGGAGGGGATTCTTCTCCTCAAAGGGACCATCACCAGTTTGTCGCGGATGAACACATGGCCCTTTGTCTTGCGAAGCAGAAGCAGAATGAGACATATAACTGCTAGCGATGTCGAAGAGAATAGTGGGTTTTCTAAAAGGCTCTGAAGCAATAAACTGGCATGCAGAGGAGGATTGTCGCTCAGTGGTCCAGGGCTGTGTGGAGATAAACTAGCATGGTAAGATTTCCAGACGCTGAGGTTCTCACTGCCAGTCCAGTCACTATGTTTAGCGTCCTACAGGGATGCTCTCGAGCTGTGTGCAGTTAGAGGATGGTTTCCCGCTGTGCTCAGCACTCTGTGCCAATCTTACATCAAAACTGGAGTGCTTTCTCTTCTATCGAAGTTGTCTTTCCATAGCAGTACCTCACCTCGCTGTCTCCTGTTTACTCCTGCTCCATGCTGGAATAGGTATGAGATGACCACACTTGCTGAGCCGTGTCCCAAATCAGACTTCTAGAGTGTGTCCCATGGCTGTCCCTGGGAGGTCTAATGTCTGACGTTTCTTCCCTGGAAGGACTATGTAAGACTAACACATTACTCATCCATCAATCCATTCATTCATTTACTTGTTCACTTCTTTGTTTATTCAATGAGCAAGTCTTCTAAAACAATGGAACAGTGTTCCATTCCCTACGCCAGATATTCAGATATCGTAGAGTTTAAAACCAAATGTTGCACATGGGTGTTGTACACTGAGCTTCCAAAATGTCCTGACAGCATAAAATAGGAACTAGTTTACACTGATGAGCTCAGAGCTAACATTGCATAAAGAAAAGAAAACTGTACTTCAAAGATGAATTTTAGCCAGAAAACCATCGTAGTCCTGCTAAAGGCAAGAATCAGAAGCTCTCTGGGGGAGGAGCTGTCTCTGGCCAGGGAAGCCTGTTCTGCAAGGATGACCCTGGCTGTGCACAGCCTCCCTTCCTGAGGCCACAGTGAAACATCTGCCTCCTTCCCTCCCTGCTTTGCCTCATTGCTCCTCAGACTGAGGCTTCACAGGCTGTTTGGATGCTGAAGGAAGATAGGAGGACAGTAATTAGGGTATTTGAATTTCTACCATAATTGTTTGAGCCACACAGGAGGAAAAAGGTACTAGGACACAGGATTTCTTTTCTGTGAGGTTTAGGAATTGGCCACTGGGTCTCACTTTCAAAAATGAAAGATAAATAATAAATAAATAATAATAAATGCTGGGCTTGGTGGTTAAATGCTTGTGGTTCCAGCTATTAGAGAGGCTGAGGCAAGAGGATTGTTTGAACCTAAGAGTTTGAGGATAATAGGAGCAAGAAAAAGAAAAAGAGAAAGAAAAAGAAAGAAGGAAGGAAGGAAGGAAGGAAGAGAGGAAGAAGGAAAGAGACAAGAAATTAAATGAGAGCATACAGAGCCCACACTGAGCAGTCTTGAGTTTGAGAAGATGCTAAGATGTGTGTAAGTTTGCATGAGATAAATATTATGGTCACTGTTAGGAACAAGTCCATGAGTTAGTTTAGGAAACTCTGAACCCGCATTTTTTTTTTCTTCTTACAGTTGCAGATTTTATGCCAGCAAAGTAAAAAGCCACACTTTGCACATCCCTGCGCCTCTCCAACCTCCCGCTTTGTATTTGTTTGTGAAAAGATTATACTCCACTGTATTCCCTAAAGAGCTCATGACAATAACCAGGGCAATGAGCTAAATTATTTTAGAATGAAAAAAAAATCTGGAAAAACATTGAGCAAAAAAGCTGTTCTGAAGTGAGAGGCATTTCAAAACATGGCCTCTCTGCTCCCTCGACAGGCCAGAGCTCAAGCTATCGGGTCCCAAACCAGCACCCCAGGAACAGTAACATGAGGTCACAGCTCACCATGTGAATGGAATCTAGCCAAGAAAACTCTTTGAAGGTATCCCTTCTGGCGACCGCACAGATTGTCCCCCGCAGTTGAAGCAAACACAGATAAAAAGCTCTCGGGAAAAGCCACTGCACATGGAGCAGGAATGATAAACTCACTCGGGCTGTGGGCCATGTTATCCTAACTCGTGCCTACAGTTACTCTAAACTCCAGACCCTCCAAAAATGAAGGGACTCGTGGGTATCCAGTGAGGATGCGTATAATGAAAAGCATTCGAAAGCTTCTTCTTCTTCTTGATTCGTAAGGATCCAGAAACGGGAAATGTAAACATAATCAGACTCGGTGCCCTCCACCCAGCCAGAATATTCTTCCTACAAATGCACTTTAACCACCTACTGCCTAGAAGCCTACAGTGCCCCCCACATTAGAAAGAAGAGATTTTCCTGCTTTACCAAGCGCCTGAGGTATGTACCACCTCTGCCTGAGTCCTGACGACCTGCCCTACTAAGTAGATCTGCTCACCTCTGCACCTCTGCTTACATGACAGTGAGCTGGACCCTTACTTTCTCCATGGTGCCCTCTCTCCCTCACTTTTCGCTCAGTTCTTCATGGATGTCTGCTTCAGAGAGCTGGAAAACTCAGAGTCCCCAGCAATATGATTTGCGACGCTAATGGCTTAGAGATGTTCCACCCTCCAGAGTAATAAGTGAAGGGCATTTACTGCCAACCTCCTCACGTGTGCCCAATCTCTTATCCTCTCCTTGACTATGCAGGGCAGGAGGATCTTTAAAGAGTACTTGGGCTACATAATGGTCCCCCGCTGACTGCTAGAAGCAGGCTCTGTGCATTGCCTCCCACGATCAACCTCCCAGCCTCCGGTAGAGTCCTGTCCATTGATAAAATGCCTTCAATCTAGCCTTCTTCCATAGGCTGTCCCCCTCACTTGTGTCCACTCTCGGAATCCTTCACACTTCAAGTTTTGTTTTCATCTTCTGCTGTCCAGGTCACATCCTCGCCTTCCTTTCCTCCATTCCTGGGAATGTCTCCCCAGCCTTTAACTCCTCTGCTCAAGTGTAGCTCCTTTCTCCTCTTTCTCTTTCCCCAACTCTTACCTAGTATGAAGCACTCTCTAGCTCCCGCCCTGTCTCCTTCTTCCTTCTGCTCAGAATTTAACAACTGTATCTAGTTGGTTGTGATACCTGTGTGGCTCTCGGCCCCTGGAAAGGAAAACCTGCCATAATCTTTATTTCCTACTTCCCAGTCTTTTGCTGATCTCACTGTGGGTGCCCCATTAACGTTGGCCGTTGACTGTGAGAGACATAGGGGTTCTTGGAGTTGACTCAGGCACTGCTCTGTCTCACATCTGGCCTTGACCAATCATTTTCTGACCTCTCTGTCCTATTTTATTGATTTACCTTCCATCTGATTGGTAACCAAGATCAGGGGAGTCTAAAGACTAAAATGTCTCTTGGGTGTGTCTCCTCCTATAGATATCCATGGCCCCTAATTTCAGGCCCAAAGAATTTCCCACCTCTTCTACTTCAGTCCTGTGCTGCCAGATTCTCAGCTCACAGATCATCCTCTGTACTGTCATTAATAAAGCTGTCAAGGACAGAAGCCTCACCGTGCCACTTTAAGACTCCCATAGCTCCCTGTAGTTCAGATTGAAGACTGGAACCCTTACAATGTCATTCAAACGCTTTACAGTCTAACTCATCCTCACCTTTCAGTTTGGACTACTGAGATTTTAAATGTATCTTCCAATGTAGAAAACTTCCTTGGGCCTTCCCAATGCGAGCTCCCTCCACGTGATCTGCAGCACCGTGTGAGCTCCCTGGTCTCAGCATGGTCATCTGCAAATACGTCTTTCCCACCCGACTGCGCACTCCTTGTTTAGTCAAACAAAACTTGTACACAAAGATTTTTACTGACAGTTTCCCACTGCCTCCTCATCCAAGGAGACGGCACAAGAGTGAAGCAGAAAGTGGAGGAAAGCAATGATAGGAATGGAACTGGAAGAAGAGGTTATCTAAGACATGGAGAGGGTAAGATTAACAGGCCCCTGTAGACAAAGGAGGAAGAGGAGATGAAGAAAGAAAAATACAATCCCCAGTGTATGTCTGACCACATGATCCTCAGAGGGACCAAGAAATTGAACCCTTAGATGAGTCATATTTTGGTACAGACAGCCTGTCTCCCCATTGAGACCTTTGGTAAACAATTGCCTGGACACGCTTTTGCCTGACGTATATGTACTAATCCTAAAGAACAGAGATCTCGTTGTGAATTGTCTTGACCCTGTACCAACAGGTGACTGCCATGAAAGAACTTTGGGGAAGTATTTTTAGGGTTCTTAATTCTTATTACTGAAATCGCCATAACCAGATTAACACTTCAAAACCAGAACATTGGCCAAACAGTAAAAGCAGATTACAAAAACAATAACTCTTGGCCAACTTGAACAGTTAACGTTCACCACAAGAGTTGGTTCTCCGTATGCCTTACGCTACACAACTGTTCTTAGTGCTCATCTCAACATCTAACCAAGGTCAAGTTGAATAAAAATGTGACCCATGGACAAGGGTAACTCTCACTCCTCATCAAAGAAGCATCTTTTTGGAGAAGCATCAGGAGACCATTACAGAAAGTCACAACTATTCCAAACACAGAAGCCAACTGACTGTGGGATGCCTATCCCCAAATGCTACACCTATAACACAACTCCTGTGCCCTACAGCTCAGGGAACATGGCAGAAGAGAGAGTGTAGAGATTGTAATAGCCAGAGGACCAGAAAGTTCGCTATGAGACTGTGCCTTCTAGCTATGACAAGGAAGCCACACCCATGAAATCTCAACAACATGACTGTCTAAATAAGACCTGAACCATCCCAACAATAGTTGACATCCCAGTGTAGATGAGAGTAAGATCATGGGGTCCCACCCCCAGGTGAAGAGGTATAGGCAATTAACAATTGTTTAAATGGAGATAGAATTGATTGTCCCAAGGATGAACCCCCTAATTGGTTATCAAATGCCAAGTGGTCAGCCTAAACATATACACATTGAGGCAACAATGAACAGACTCAGAAGATGGTAGTTATAATTTATTCATTTATATGCATATGGACAACAATGATTAAAGAAGAGGAGGCCAAGAATTTGGGAAGGAGTAGGGCACAGGGACATGGGAGGAATACGACAGAGGGGTAGAGGGGTGATGTAATTATATTTTAATTAAAATTTGTAAATGTGACAACCTAAAATTCCGCCTTCTTAGGAATCAGTCTTGTACAAAAGAGATATATTTTATCTGCTTAGTAAACCTATTATTCTTGACCAAACTTTCTGCCCTAAAAGCACTAATCTCTATCAAGAACATGATATAGTGTTGGGAGCAGTGAGACCCCAGATCCTGAATTTCTTGTAATGCCCTGATCTGAGTGCCTACAGCTGCTCTGAGCACGAGACCTTCCGGAGTTCCTGATGGCAGGAGAGTGGTTTCTGGTGGGTTTGGTTGAGGCGTGGCTATCTCTATATAATCTGCCCCTGAACACAATAAAGGGGCATTGTTGGGGAATTCAAGGATGGCCCGTATCGCTATCTCTCTGTCTGTGTGTGTCTGTGTATTTTCACCTCCGGCCCCTTGCCCGAAGCTCGGTAACTGGGTGCCAGTGCATAGAGCGCAGACACGGGGGCACGGTAGGCAGCAATATAGATTATCGTTCTAATGATAACAGCGACAGAATATAATATAGATTATCATTCTAACAACACCAGCAACATGGCTACCTATAATATTCATTATATCTGTTAGCAGTTTTGTGACTGACACATCCCTTTCTACCTATGTGTAGAAAAACAAGAATGAATATTTTTGATATTAAAATTAAATATCAGTGCTCTCAATTCTTCTGTTATGAAAATGTATTGCCTTGTCTTTTAGGCCGTCTTCTCATTCCATAATAATAGAGAAACAACCCAAAAGGCCGATTCTATCCCAAAAAACTACTCTTGCAGTGGAAGAAAGCTGCCGTCTCCAATGAACTCATCCACCGTGTGCTGCAGTTACTGATGACTTGAGGCATGTGGAGAACAGATCTGAATGAGATTCAGTCCTCACTGTTGGAAGAATGCCTGCTCCAGACAATCCATCCACTGAAAAGGAGGCTTCTTTACTATCAGCACTTATGGCCCTGGTCTGGCAGGAGTATTGGAAAGTAGAGAAAGGGGCTAAGTCAACCACACTCACTACATGACGTGACCTCATTTTCCAGGTCCCTGGCTCCTCTGGAAGCTCACACGCCAGTGTCTCACTAGAAGTGTGTCCCCAGGGCCAAAGAAGGTGTGTTGAGGCAGAATCTGCCGCCTCGGCCAGACACTATGCACTTGGTAACTTAGGGTTATCTGGTCTTGGCTCTTTTCTCACGCAGGAAATTTACCTCTTTGCCAGCTGACTCTGAGTCCAATCCAAAAGTTCAACAAATCCCCAAAAGGACAAATTCAAAGAAAACCCGACTCAACATGTCATAATCAAGCAAAATAAAACCAAAGATAAAAAGGAAATCTTGAAAAGCAAACAAAGCAAAAAAAACTTCAGATTGTTAAAAGTGAGATGATGCAAACGCTCTGAGACACCCAGCGGGAGTGACGTCAGCAGCGAGTTTACACAAACATGGAAATGCCAGGCACCGAAACAAGGCAAGGACAAAACTAAACAATAGAGTGACAGCTGATTAAAAGCGTAGTGGCACATGCCATTAATCCCAGCACTGGGAAGCAGAGGCAGAGACAGGCGAATCTCCTGGGTTAGAGGCCGACCTGGTCTGCAAAGTGAGTACCAGGATAGCCAGAGCTGATACACAGGGAAACCCTGTCTCGAAAAGTGAAAAAAAATATTTTTTTAAAATTTAACACAGCTACAAATAAGTCACTGATTTAAAATTTTAAAATCGGTTTTTAAACATCTAATGTGTAATATTTCTAAACTGGCAGCCAATGCTTTGCATCTTAAACCAACTTAATCAGGAATTGAATCAAAATGCATAAAATGTTCAGAAATACATTTAGCAAAGATGTCTAAAACCTCTACACTAAAGTCTGCTAAATGCTGATGAGTTAAAATCATATATCTGAATATGGAGGTACATATTATATCTGTGTCTTAAGAAGCCCAACATTGGGTGCTAAAAAAAAAATGGCTCCCTTGGTAAAGGGCCTGCCACAAAGGCATGAGAACAAGTTAGGCTCACCATCACCCATGTGAGAGTTGTAACCCTGTAACTCTGGGACTGGGCAAACAGAGACAGGCAGATACCCAGAGTTCACCAGCCAGTCATCCTAGCTATCCCATGAGCTTCAGGTTCAATGAGAGACCCTGCCTCAAAAACTAAGATAGAGGGTGGAAGAGGGCCCATCTTCTGGAGTCAACTTCTGGCCTTCACACACACATAAACACTCATCTGCACCTGTCCACATGTACAGATGAACACGCGTGTATACCATACATACATACACACACAAAGAAACTCAATAGGCTTAAATGTCAGTTTTCCTTAAATGTATCTACAGATTTGCAACACTTACAGTGATAATTCTTTCAGGTATTTTTATTGATATTGATGGGAAAATTCTATATCTGTGTTGAAAATTAACAAAAACAGTAATATAAGCAAGCATTTTTAAAGTAGTTCATCTTACTATAATGTTGTAATTATCAAGACTATAATAATAGCATAAAGATTGGGCACTATCAGTAGAAAATGTGTCAGAAGCACACTTGTATAATTAATTAATCTCCAAGGTATGTGTCACAGCTTCAAAATAAGACCAAAAAAGAAAAAAACTTTTCTGCAAACATTCTGAAACAACCAACATTACGCACAAAAGAGAAAATGATCTTCAATTTCTAACTCATCATTCTTATAGCTTTATGGGTTTAACTTTTATTGATAATGGTCCTCTTGATCAGGATATGAAGTTCTAGAGTGGGTAATGCTAAAATAAATTGGTTTAAAACAATCATAAAAGCGGCTGCCTTTGAGTTTGTAACTAGGAAAGAAATCACCACAAGAGGTAGCAAGGAAACTTTGTATTTTCTCAAGTATTTCTCACTAAAGAGTTTCACTATTGAAGCCCCAGCCAGCAGGGATTGCAAGACACTGGTTTATCCACATGAGGACATGAAGCTGTAGACTTAAGGTCCAGGTGAACCTGTGAACACAATAAATTCAAAGCTTGACCTTCACGGTGATAGAGCCCAGCAACTCTGAGGCTGATTCTATGTATTTAAGCATGGGCAGATTCGTGATTATATTGAGAATGGAAGCCAGGCTTGTCACTACAGGGGAAATAAGTTATGGGGAAGGGAAAGAGAATACTAGGAACTGGAAGCCTAGGCAGGCATAAATTTATGTTGCAAGCATAGGCATAAATTTGAGTTTGTGTGTGTGTATACATATATTTACATACATATATAGAAAGAATTTGCACATGCTCTAGGCATAGGCATGAATTTGAATTTGTGTGTGTATACATTTATTTATATACATACACATAGGGTGATTTTGCACGTGCTGTAAGCTTAGGCATAAATTTAAGTTTGTGTGTATACATATATTTACATATATATGTGTATATATATATATATATATACATGAAGAGAGAATTTGCACAGTCCATGTTTGTGCACATGTGTGTACACATTAGCACTACTACTGAGAAGGTCTATAAGCAGTGATATATTTAAGAAAGCACATCTGTACCTAAATGTAGAGCTTTTTAATTTATTTTTATTTTTAACATTTTTGTCAGTTTTCTACATGCATAAAGTACAGTGTATTCATATCCATCCCCTGTGGTCCCTTAGCCCCCTTTCACTCCGGAGCACCTCCTGTTTCTTCCCATATAGTCTCTCTCCTACTTTCAAGTGTGTGTGTGTGTGTGTGTGTGTGTGTGTGTGTGTGTGTGTGTACATGGAGGAAATCTAGATTTGTAAACACTATTCTTCACTATGAAGTCAAAGCTTCATGGGGAAAAGGCAAAAAGCTAATTCTTGGATTGGAACAGAAAGAGTATGTGATCCTATATCAAAGAACATCAGGAGAGACAATCAAAAGGATGAAGAGTTAGTGTGAAGGAGTACTCACCAATCAAACCGAGAGCAATTGAGAAGTCAGCTAAAGTAAAATAGAAATTTAATTTGTAGAAGTGTAATCTGTACTCATATGACTGTCAAGTAATCTTAATAAAATGTACCTTCTCCTGACAGGAGTGCCATCTTCTCCCAGTGATCTACGTCAGTAACACTGGAACCAGCTGCCATCCTGTGTTTCCAGATGTGAGATGCATCTGGAAGGACAGACTCCTAGACTGTGGCCAAGTTAAGAACCAGGTCACTAAACAACGAGGTTGTTCTTTCTTAAAATGTCAAGGTTAAGTAAGACAAAGAAAATCTGGGAAACAGCCTCAGTTCAAAGAGACCAAACAATCCTCTACACATGCTAAGGGATCAGATCCTGAGCTATGGAAAAAATGCACATTATTAGGACAAGAGATGAAATTCAAATAGAGACTGTCAGCTATTTGAACTTACAAACTCAGAAAAAAACTGGTAAAAATATTTTAAAACATAAAATGTGGGGGACTGAGGAGGTGACTCAGCAGATAAAGCAGTTTCTCTGCAAGGCTGGAACTGGAGTTCAGATCCCAGTACCCATGCAAATTCTGGGTGAGCTTGGTGGCCCCCTTGTAGGAGGTCACAGACAGAGGATCCCTGAAGCAAGTTGGCTAGCCAGTCTAGCACCACCACTGGCTAGAATATCGCTATAATTTTTAAACTTACATTATTTATATAAATATCATAAAATATAAATTATCCCTGATATATGTGTGTACTGAATCACTTCCTTAGCTACATCAATTTGTAATATCACATTACCTACACTTTTTACTTTTTAATATAAAATTTTAAATTGCCCATAAAGTTTCCTGTAGCATTCTTTATGGTTGAATTTCTGATTAATAAGTTGCAATCCCTGACAGTTTTACTTGACCTGTATTTAATTTTGATCATATAAGAATACTGAAGACACTGCTCTATTTATAGGTACTGAGCACTGCATTGGTCGGCTGAATAGACACCGTCTTTAAGTTTTAACTTTTTAAACTGAGATCTGTAATATTTGAGGCTGATGTGTGAAATTTTTCACATGTGATGTTTTGTCCTCATTTGGAGTACATTCTCCAACAGTCATTTTGTTTTGTATTCAGGGTCTTACTACCTACTCCAAGCAGGCCTAGAACTCACCAGGTCGATGACCTCAAACTTGGGACAATTCTCTACTTCTGGGAGCCCCAGAATTGCAGCCTAACTGGCCTGGTGTCTGTTCACTGGTTGGTGCTAGGGATCAGACCCAGGGCCTTGAACATGCTAGACAAGGGCAACAGTGGTATTTTTTTATGAAATGGGACTCCTTTTAAAAGGTGTTCTTGAACTGGACTGTGGTGGTGCACACATTTAATCCCAGCACCCTGTGAGTTGGAGGCCAGCCTGGTCTATAGAGCAAGTTCCAGGGCAGGTTCCAAAGCTACACAGAGAAACACTGTCTTGAAAAAAACAAAACAACAAAATAAAACAAAAGGTGTTCTTCTAAGTATTTAAGCAAATGTAAACTTTGCAAAGTGATAGACCTTCCCAATTTCAGCCTATTCCACATAGAGTATATACTTTTCAAATTAAAAGTAAACTTTTTTCCTACATGATGAATTAATTTGAGCTTCCATCAATAAAAGGGTGTGTTTCCTCCCTTGCTTTTATATGTATAAATACTAGTTTCCCTGTGTTTACGGGCTTTGCTTTTAATTACTGCAACTTGCAAGCCTTAAAAGTAAGAAAGTTGATGAGTTTGGCCGTTCCTTTCATTGTCTAATTTGACTAAACGCTTTCAATTGATTTTAAACAAATTGCAACCAAAACAAAAGAGACTTCTTGAAAACAGTTGACATTTAGTGGATTGCCAAGTAATTTAAAAAGTTCAAACATTTACAAGCTATAATTAACGATGCATAGCAAAAAAAAAAATGGACCCTGTCAGGCTGAAATATTTGTTTGTGGTTTAAGATCAACTTTATTACCAAAAAACATCTAGTTACTCAAATACATACAAAAATATTTGAACCCAAAAGGCCTGAATCCAATCTCCATAACCACAAAGGAAATTACTCTGTGTGTGTGTGTGTGTATGTTTGTGTGTGTGTGATTTAACCACTAAAACACTCTTATTTCAATAGGTAAACACAGCAGCAACTTAGAGACAATTACGTGTGGACCACAGTTAGTACCAGTACATGTATAGTCTACAGATGCCATGATAGAATATAGTTCTTTGTGTGCATGTGTATGTGATTCATCTGTATGTGTGAGTGCACCTGTATGCATGTGTGCACGCACATACCTGTGAAAGCCAGAGGGAAAATCTCAGATGTCTTTCCTTCCTATCACTCACTCTTTCTTCTCATTGGTCCAGACCTGGTTAAGTAGGCAATGCTGATTGGCCAGAATGCACCAGAGATTACCTATCTGACTGTAGAATTGTGCATTAGCCACCACACTTGGCTTTTTCCACAGGAGTTCTGAAGCTCAAAGCCAGCTCACCATGCTTGTAAGATAAACACTTTCTCAACTGAGTTATCTTCCCAGCCACGGATCACGGTGCTATGTTCTATCGGAGTTTCTCTTCGTAATGTTAGCAGACAGACTCATGATTTCATCCCCAAGTTGAGCTCTTAATTAAATTTACCGTGGTATTTACAGTTATATCAGATGTCTCTCCTTCAGCAAATAAACTTTGGAAGCTTAACTTCGGCTTTCATAAAGTGTCAGGTGGAACGAAGTTAAGCCATGAACTAGAATGAACTGGATTGACTTCCTAACTAAGGAATCAGATGACCTTAATGTAAAATGGGAATTAGTTAACTGTTCACAGACTTCTTCAATGGCTCATGGAAGATTATTTTTACTATGAGTCCTAAAAATGATTGAAATTGATGTAGGAAAATGGACATCTCCATGAAAAGGCACTTCAAAGTGTGATGTGTAAACAAACTCGGACAGCTGCACAAGTCAAATTGTTTTCTTTGAGACAAATCCTCTTAAAAAATAGCCTCAAGCTTTGAAGTAGGTGGTGGCGATCCTCCGGCATATGATCTCTTTGCTTTTTATGTTAGTGACATCACTAAAATCCCCAGACGGATGGCAAATGTCAACAAACACTTGGTGCAAATCCTTAATTTGCCTTTGTCTTCGCCGCTTTCCATTGCGGTAACAAATAACGGAGATAAACAAATTCTCGAAGGCGGAAAGGTTGACTTTGGCTCACTTGGCAGCTTTCACCCCGTGATTGATGGGTCCGATTGCCTCAGGCCAAGGGCAAGGCAGCACATCTTGGCCAGGAGCCTGTGGTAGAGAGAAGCAATTTTCTCATTGGCCCAGACCTGGTTAAGTAGTCAAAGCTGATTGGCCAGAGTGCACTAGAGCTTAACCTATCCAGCAGTAGGCTTTTTTCACGGGAGTTCTGAGGATCAAACCCAGCTCGCCATGCTTGTAAGGCAAACACTATACCATAACTTGTAGCTGTTAATAGAGGAGAGATTAAGTATTGGGGTCCCACTGTTCCCTTTTAGGGAAGACTTCCAGTGACCTGAAGACCCCAACTCTGTTCCGTCTCCTAAAGATTCAAAGACCCTCTCCTGCGTGGCAAACTAATTATCAAACCACAGTACGTCAGCCTTCGGGAAAACAGTCTAGATCCAAAATAGAATAATCACCAACTATCTTGAGAAACCACATCCTACACCCAATTTTTCACTTTTAGGTTGTTGGTTTGTTTTATTGTCATTATTTTTGGTTTGAGTTTTGCTCTTTATGTGGCTTATTGCTACTGAAATTATTCCAAAACCAAGTAGAAATAATTATAGCAAGAAAATGTGTAGTCCTTTCTAGGTCCATCTCTTTTCCTATAGTTAGGTTTTGGGGTCCAGCAGTTACTTCACCTACCACGTTTCTCACTGGCGGATAATTTGAATCTTGAGGCTGGTATGGTTACCACACTCCATAAGTGAGGTAAAAGTGGCATAAGTGACCAGAAAGAGAAAAGACAAAGAAATCAGTGTTAAAGAGAAGAGTGAGCTGCAGGTGGCACACGCCTTTAATCCTAGCACTTGGGAGGCAGAGACAGGCAGATCTCTGTGAGTTTGAGGTCAGCCTGGTCTATAGAGCAAGTTCCAGGACAGCCAGGGTTATACAGAGAAATGCTGTCTTCAAAGGAGAGAGAGGAAGAAAGAGTGAGCTGCAACTATTTACTCAAGATGTAGATCCCCCGAATAGCTAACCTCCTGCATGCTGTTCTTAAACATGGAGGGTTACGTGTACCGCACTTACAAAGAACTGGAAAGAGATTTGCAAGTATTATTATTTTTGAAATATCACAGTCTCTTATAAACATGAATAGCTAGAATGTGTAGATTTAAGATATATTTCAATGATAAAATGGAAAGGGATATTACCATTGGTCCTTTTCCATACTTAACCATATCAGAGTAGAAATCCTGTCTACACTGAATGTGCACTTTACATGTGACAACAACAGACAAAAGAAAAGGACACAGGGCTGCTAGCTTAGTTTTCTGTGCATGAAACACACTTCCTTCATGTATTTAAAAAAGGGAATAATAACTTTAAATCTGCTCGGGGTTTACAAGGACTGAAAGAGTCGATGCCTACAAACATGGCTGAGTCAAGGGAACTGTACCAGGATTACATATGTTAGTAAACATCACTACTTTGTGGGGGGGAGGGGGCTGGCTACTGTAATACTTTGAACATGTTATCATTATTGAAATTGCCAGAAACCAGCATATTCTCCAACCCTCCTCTGTGATCAGTATTATCAAAATATCCCATTTGCCACTGCCTGTGCCTTCACAGCTATGTTTCTGCAGGTGATAATTGTATTGCTACACCTTCAGCAACTTACTCTTTGGGCAGCCATGTCTCCTACTTAAATCCCAGAGAAAAAGAGAAGAAAATCTGCATGTGTTTTGTGTGAACTGTTTCTTAGTCCACATTGCATTCCCAAGTCACAGCCAGGCTTTCCCTTCAACCCCTTTTCACCTGATCTTATTAGCTTGATCCCGTAACTCTATATTTAAGACATTTTATTAATCATTCAAATTATTAGCTTTGGACATCATAAATCTAATTCCATTTCATCCGTCAGATCTGTCAGATGGAAATCATAATAAATATTTCACACCACAGGGTCTTGAGATGGTTAAATGTTGTAGCTGGTATCTTCTCCAATCCATCATTATATAAATAAAATATCACTGTAAAATGTTTATTTGGGCATAATATTTACTATACACAACATAGCACTCAATATTAACACAACATGTCAAATATTGCTATTTATAATAATTGAAAATATTATGATCTTTATTTATCATGATGAAAATGATCTCTTGGCACTCCAATAAAGATCTCTTTTGCAGTGATAGGGTCATAGTTCAATTGGACAGAGTGTGTATAACATGAATGAGGAGGCCCAATACCCACAAAAAAAAAGAGAGAGGGAAAGGCTTCTTTCTAGGTAGGCATGTGACAGCTTCAACAGCCATAAACCTACATGCAATTAGCTTTAAAACTCCACCTGCATGAATGAAATTCGATCATTAAAAGTCAGCACAATCTTACTTGACTGCTAACACCCAGATTTTTGGTGTGCATTACTTTTGTGCCTTAATCCCCGGTTATTCTTCAACCTCTTGTGTCTGCCTACATCAATGTGTCCACCTCAGAATTCAAACTCCTAAGCAGAAAGCGTCTAATCAACTGAGCACATTGAATAAACCCAAAGCACAGCATATGAGCCACCCATGGGGATCAGGGAGTGTTTCCCGAAGACAGTCCTGGTAGTAAACACCTTCCATGAAACACCTTCTAAGTGTGGGTTTTTAATGACTACAGCCAAGCTGCATTGAAGTTCGTACCGTGCCTGGCACTTCATGGCGTCAGCAGTCTTCTCAAGGTATACGCCTATTTAACTCTATAAGGATCCGTAGCTGACACCACTTTCATACTTACGAAGAGGAAACAGCCCAGGAATGGTATATATTAATAACCTGAGTGTCAGAGCTGGGTTATAAACCCAGGGAGGGCAGGACTGCCATGTTCTCAGCTCTAGCCCTGCCTCTCCGCACGCAGAAGAGACTCGGGGCCATACATAACAGTTTCTTCTGGCCACGGTGCTACCCAAAGGGGCACTCTGGGACAGAACTCGCTGCTGGGTATCTATTCCAAGACAGCAAACCCCAAGGGTTGTATGAATCCTGCTCCATTTAAGAATGCCACCTGTGTCAGAACGACAGCCAAGCAGCCTCCCACATGACTTCCGCTGTCGTCACAGCCCTGCTCCTTGGTCCCACTTCTCTTGGGTAACTCCGTGTGTCAGTATGTGATGGCCTCTATTTTCTCTCTCAAAACCAAATTTCTCCTTCTCTGCATTATTTTCAAAGCACCCCCCACAAAAAGTGGATTCCCCCTCCTCTGCCTGGGTAGACTTTGGCAGCCTCAGGATGCAGGGCGGTGTGGCGGGCTAAACTGTCCTACACTTTATGATTGGATAGTGGACAAAAGGCAGCACTTAAGCCATTTCTCCCTCACCCCACAAGCCAAAGCACCCACCCCAGATGTCCTATTCACAACTGTTCTGGAAAACCGGCTTGGTTCATCTTTCCCTTTCTCTACTCTGTTTGTTTTTAAAGCTTTTTCATTGCAACTTTTCCCTTGGGAGCCTAAGGCAGAGGGACAAAGGTGAAGGAGTGAGGGCCTCGTCTTTACCACATCTCCAGCCTCCAGCTGCTGTGAACAGCCCTCTTCCTGCGGCCCCAGGACCAGGTGTTAACTGTTGAGTGGTTAGCGATGCCCCCTCTATGCCTTTGATCCAGTTCCCTTTGCTAAGCATTTTCACCGCAATCAGGTACCGTTCCAGAAGCCGCTGCTGGGCGGTATACCCTTCAGCTGAGAGTCACAATTCATCATGGCTTTCAGGCTCTTTCTCAAAAATCCTGCTCGGCGGTCAGTTCTTTAAGAGGTCAGCTCACATCTTTCCTCATCCAGAACAACAACCACACTCTGGTGGTCACTAAACAACTCCATCCATACACATTGCTTCATCTACAGTCACTCAGGGAGAAATACATCATTCTTTCTTAGAGTCTATAAGGCTGAAAGATTACTAGCTGGAGAAAAGACAGCTTCAGCGTGGAGCGCTGGATACTCTCCAGGACTGTATGCATCACCTCAAAGTAAATCCTCCGGGACTGCTTACGGGTGCCCTGAGTAGCAAGCACCTACCCTCGGACCTCAGACTTCAAAACTGTTACCCTTTCTGCCGCAGGACTCAGAACGTGAATTCCTAGATCCTTCAAGAGATACCATTGCTTCCTCCTTTGACCATCCACAGAATCTGATGTCCAGGATTTCTAGCCCTTTGAGAATTTAAGATAAAAAGGGAAGAGTTTTTTTAAAAAAGCCTTTCAAAATGTCCCTCTTTGTCCATGAACCCGGGACCATCAGAAAAGGATTGGCAAACCATTGCCCTCTACCAGATTCCTTATGGGAATTAGGAAAACTTTGGGCTGAGAAGGATGAGAACACTTAACTTGCACCAACGTTCCCTTCTCTCCTCTCAGGAATTGCTTCCACCTGGAGTGTACCTTCGCCCAATAGATGCACAGTTTTCTTATGAAGGGCTTTCACTGCTAGGTTCTTCAACGGTGAAATGTTTACCCAGTATCAATTTCTAAACTCAGGAAGTGATTTAAGCACATCATAGCGTGACTGCACAATGACATAGGTTGTACAGACAGCTATTCAACGGCTTATTGAAATTATATTTTGATAATAAAATAATGAAATCAAAAGTATTAACTAGGATGTAATGAATATTTACCAGAGCAACCACTATTTGGGGGCTTTTCTCATCCTAATGGACATAGAAAAGGACATACTACCATGTTCTCTATTTTATACATGACTGCATTGAGGCCAAGAGAAATGAGAAACTCACCCCAGATAATATAAATAAAGAGGGAATAGGAATTCTGGGGGAACTGTTTATATTATAAAGTTAGGTTTCAAAAATAATTTATTAAGCAGTGTGTGATGGTACACACCTTTAATCCTAGCACTCAGAAGGTAGAGACAGGCAGATCTCTGTGAGTTTGAGGTCAACCTGGTCTACAAAGTGAGTTCCAGCACACAAAGAAACCCTGTCTCAAAAAAAAAAGTCAGTTATTATCCCAATTATCTGTTCTACCAAAAGACAATACCAACTTAATATATGTGTTCACAGATACTAGAAATAAACAAGGCTTTAGTTTCCTAAGAATACACAATATTTTTCAAAATTCTAAGATGGATACATATTTCTCTTATTTTACTTGCTTTTTGTTGTTTTATTCATTGAAAGACACAACTAAAACAACCTTTTCAACAGGAAGTGGTCTGTCTCACTGGACATACCTTGAGCATTTATGAGACTTCAAAGCCTCCACAGTGTCACACTTCCTCCAAAAAGGCTATATCTACTCCTACAACGCCACGCCTCCTAATATGGCCACTCTGTGGGAACTCATAGAAGTGGCTCCTCTCCATCTTGGCTTAGGGTTAGAGAGTTCAAACAACAAGATGTTTGTTGACTCCCATGGAAACCTGCCCCTTTCTGAATGAAGATGGTAGACAAGTGGATGGGGGAATAGAAGGGAGGTGGGGAGAGAGAAGAGTAACTGAGGAGGGAGGTGAAATTGTGGTCAGTATGTAAAATAAATGAAAAAAATGTAATAATAATTTTAAAAAAGGAATAAATCCCTTAAACTGTAAGTCAAAATGAACTCTTCTTTCCTTAAATTTCCTCTTGTCCGGTGCTTCATTACAGCAATAAGAAAATAACTAAGACAAGAATTAAGTTCCCAACATGAGATTTGAAGCAATATTCAGGCAACACCAGGGAATACCTTAGAAAACTGCACAGAAAGGTGAAGGAAACTGAACCATGAGCCCCCTCTAAGCCACCTCTCCAAGGCCTAGCACGGGTTCTGCCTTTTCCAGTAAGGAATTTCGTACTCTTTGACCCAAAGTAAAAGAACCAGAACTGCTTGACTCACAGTACCAATGAGGAAAGTGCTAATCTCGACACCTCTCCAAGAATCTCTCCCAGAAAGCCTTGAGTGGGAATTCTAAACCCTCTGTGCAGAGCTGTAAATTCCCTCCGAAATGAAGAAACTTCCACCCAATCTCAGACCTCCAGACTCTGTGCTGGGGATTTCACATGATTGCACAGAGTTCTGTGGAAACGGCCAAGAAGGCCAGAGGTGAACGCAAGAGTTCCTTGCTCAGTTCCTTCTCCTGGACCACTCTGTCTGGGGTTTTCCCGGAATGATCTGAAGTAGGAGAAGTAGAAAATCAACACTTTGAAGTGAATCGGGCTTCTACTTCATCCAGTTTGACGCTGTCCACCATTCCATTCACTTGCTCATTGCTTACTTTCTTTAGAAACAGCCCCTACTTTCCACAACCATTTCCTCACAGGAGCATGCGCACATAGGCTCACAGCCACCAGCACATCCTCAGTCTACTTCCCATAGCCAGTTCCTCACAGGCGCATGCGCACATAGGCTCACAGTCACCTGCACACATTCACAGTGCAGGACATACCTAGACACTCACAACACTTGAAGGAAGGGAGTCGGCAGGCAAGCTTCTCCAAGGCTACTTTTTTCCCTTCTTTACCGGTTCCTCTCTCCCACCCGAACCCCACATAGGAATATCGGGGAACTCAGTCCTGTGCCTTATTTTTACTCCAACTACTTCCCTGCCCATGACGTTTGCCAGATAATAAGCTCGGGGGTCCCCAAATGTGCATTTCTAGCTCAGATTCTCCAACTAACTGTTACAAGTCAACAATGTTTACAGGTAGCCCCTCCGTGGGACGCAAGATGAAGGCTATAAGTAACACAGAGAATTCAAAACCCACTTTATCTGGGGAAACAAAGCTCTTACCATCAAACCTTTTTAAATGAAAGATTTTTTTAAAGGGTGAAGAAATGAAAATGTTCTTTAAAATACTTTACAAAGAAGTTTAAGGAAGCTTAAATTCGCTTAGCAGAAATGGGGGTATTTTTTTATCATAAATAAGTGTAATAAAAATAAAATTGTATGTTTTGGTCCTCTCCTCTACTTATGCTTTTTAACATTGGGGATGGGGAGCACATTCAACGCGTGGACAGCAGAAGGCAACTCGCATGACTTTGTTACCTCTTTCTACCTTGTGGCTTCCAGGGCTTGAACTCAGGTTGTCAGGTTTGGGCATCCTGCTGACAAGTTTATTGTTTTGTTGAGTAAATTCAAACTTGCTTCCCCTCCCAATATTCCTAACAACCCCATATAGCAAGCAAAGGAAACATCTTTATTTCTTTATCCAGGTTAGTCCTGTGAAGAAACTAAAGCCCACGAAAAAACTCAGCAAGTGTGTGTTGCAAGATATTTGATTACACTGTGTAAAAATATGTCACTGTGTTTGGTTTAATAAGAAGCTAAATGGCCAATAGCTAGGCAGGGGGGTACAGCTGGGATTTATGGACAGAAAGAGTTCTGTGAGGAAGAAAGGCTAAGTCACCAGTCAGAGGCAGAGGGAGCAAGACATGCAGGAGGAGGTACAGAAAGATTGTAAGGGACAAACGTTGGGGAGGACTGTGGCAAAGCGGTGTCTCCTGGGTACAAGAGGGCCACTGCACTCATAACCTCAGAGCAGCTGCATTTGTCCGCACAAGACTAGCGTAATATCAAGCCATCAACACTCTAACATGGAGTGGTGCCATATCTCACATCCGGGCGACAACTTCAGCTGGGTCCCACCCAGATGAAGGCTTATTCGTTTGTGCTTGGAGAGAAGTATGAAGATTAAAAAATGAAAAGATAGAGACACAGGATGGAGTCAGGACAACCTAGTGAATAATGTTTCTCTAGGCTTTATATACCCCAATTAAAAGAGGAAGGGGAAGACAAAAGGCGTCTTTATCACCACCCAAGGAACAAACAAAGTAATCACCTTCTTGATGCCCAAAGTATCAAGTAACCACACCCAGGTCAAAACAGCCTGCTAGGAACCACACCCTGAGTCAAACCTCTTGTCATAACATTGAGGAGCAAAAATGGGCCTGAACTTTCCAACCATTGGTCAAGGTGAAACAATTCCACATCCATGGACTTCCACAGTGTGGGAAGGGCTTTATGATGATTCCCCAGCCCAAACTGAAGAGTTATTAACAGTTGATGGTTTCTGGCAGGAGAGTCAATTTTCTTTAAGGATGTGGGCCCAGTTGATTTGCCGTGCTCCAGTAGGTAGCCCTACATTTTTAAGTTTATGAGCAGCACACATTTTTTTCTTTAAAAAAAATGGGGGGGGGGTGATGAAGATGTGGAGGTGGAACTAGGAAGAATTGGGGGAGAAGAGGAAGACATGAAGATGATCAATATGCTTGGATATAACTTTCAAATAATAAAATAAAATATTTTAAACCTCATTGTATAACCAAACCGAGTTGCAAGGAAAGTTGGAAACATGGTCTTTGTTCTAACTGGCCAATCCCCACCTAGGTTGTGCATTAATTACTTAGAATTAATTAAAGGCTGAACAGTTATATAAGAAGGCATTCATGTGGATGCCAAAGAACAAGCACTGTATCATCATTCCTCAAAATTTCTCCGTCATCTATATCTATCTGTCTGTCTGTCTATTTTTCTATTTAATATTTTTCAGACCAGGTTTCTCACTGATCTCAGTCTTGCCAAGTAGACTAGTCTAGCTAGCCTGCAAGTTCTGGGGATCTGCCTGTTTCTGCTTCACCGAAACAAGGTTACAAATACCTGTAACCATATCTGGCTTTTAAAATGTAGATTTTGAGGATCAAACACAGATCTTCAGACCTATAAGGTAAGCACTTAAGCAACTGAGTTCTCTCCCTATTTCCTCTATGCATACATCTGAATATTCCTTCTCCTTAGTGACTCCAAGATCTTTGTTCCTCTACCTAATGCTTTCCCATTGTCCTTGTAGCCAGGGGATTTGTTTCTATGACCTTCCAAAACGACATGCATAGCAGTGACTGCCATCCTACAACATGCTGGCAACAATAGCTAAGGCTGAGTTGACAATGACCCACCATCCCACAGAACAAAACTTAGGAGTTTTAGCTAAGCACATGACCAACTAAAGTTAAGTTCCACCCTTCTAATATAGCTTTAATATCATTGTGTCTCAGTTCTAGCAAATAGGCTGTAACCAGAACAGGTATGTGTTACTTTTAGGTCCATTAAGAGAACCAAGCATGTCCTCCTCTGGCTGATTCCCTTTCTTGATATCTCAGGTGTGGTAAGGGCTGGAGAACTGCCTTGGTTTGAGAGGTGAAAGCCAGAAACTACATATGAAAGTCTATGTGGCTCCAAACCTCTTGTATCTGCACGACACCATGGTACTTTCTAGTGGACTTAAACGCAGCAGTTTAGTTATGCCTTAACTGAATATAGTGGCCTTTGTATTAAGGGTAACTATTGAATAGAGATTGCACATCATATCATTCAATAATAGTAGACAGGAAGAGATAGACACAGATGGGCTTTGCAACTTGACCAAGGCCACAGAGCTAGTAAGTGAAGGAGTTAGACTGTGTCAAATGATTTAGAGATTTAAACTCTTAATGACTTCTGCCTCACTGTTTCCACAGCCAAAAGAGCTATATCATATCTAAGCTTGCAAAAAGTCTTCACAAACTCTGTGAGTTGTAGAATGCTTAATAACCACTTATGGAATGAGTGATTGGTTGGTTTTACATTAGAAAGATTGTTTTGTGGGGTTCAAGTTCCTAACTACAGCATGATGCAATTGCCTGCCTTGACCAGCAGCACTGTTTCATACAGAACACTCCCCTAGTTGCCTAATAACTGACAAGCTTCTCATCCAAGAATGCCATAGATGCAAGCTCTTCCTGTCTATGCGTCTACCCATCCTAAAACACACCCGGCCGAGTCTACATGCAGCAACTGGGGAACTGTGTAACCTGTGGCAGTCATCTGTATTTATTTACACAGCTGCACTTTCCCTTGTTCACGCAGAAGACTGGCCCAGAAACCAGAGATGGAAATAAAACTAGGGGGCTTTTTGATGACTGCTGTGTGGGATCCTGTAGCCTGGCTCTCAGCAGGGATGTGGGGTCCAGGGACTTTCAAAGTCTTCCTTTGTGTGAAGGGTACTGGTACAAAATGAATAGGGCTAAGGGCTCGGGTCTGTGGAGAGGTTATTATAAAGTACCGATGTCCTGCAGGGAGGGTTGAATGTGTCCTCGCCCTTGGGGCTCTTATCTGGAGCCCTAAGATAGAATGGGGAGAGAACAGTCTGGCCTGAACTGTTTTAGGGTTGCCTTTAGCCTTCCTCTGGGAAAACCTAGCTACAAACACAAATCAAGAGGAAGCTGAAGAATTATTTTGTTAATGGTCACCAGCCAGGCTTTCTTTTTTCAATGGAGCCAACTTTCTTTCCAATTAAGTTCCACGGACCTCCCCAACTACAACACAGACGCGATGGGGAGCGTTAGCAGGCTCTTCAGTGGGGAGCACTTGCACTCAGCGGCTGTTAGAGAATGATTTTTGAAACTGAAATTTTTAAAACCAAACCAAACACACAGAGAAAGACCATAAAAAATGTGATGTAATTCTACAAAAAGTTATGCAATAAAGCATGATTCTTTTCTCATCCATAAAATCAAAATGAACCCATTCTTCTCATTCAACCCCATGCAAATACACAGTTAAGATCAATTCAAAAGTAAGTATTGTTTTGCCTCAAAACATAAATGAGGGGACAATGTCTAAGTTTCAGGACTCCACAATAAGTTCTGTGGAGTCCTGTGGCTCGGAATAAGGTACAGAGGTCAAAGGATTGGCCACCCAGTTGCTATGAGATTCTGTGTTCTGGACAGGATATGGCTGTTGGGATCCTGAGCACACAGCTGCTGTGACTGTCTACAGTGAACCACAGAAGACTGGGCCCTTCAACTTTCTGTCATGAATGGGGAGGGACTTGTGAAGCTCACCCCTCTCTAAGAAGCTAGTGGCAGCTAATGGTTGGGAGAAGAGCTTCCGGGACGTAGCCACTGCTCCAGAAAATAGATCTTCACTCGTGCTCATGTACGCAGCCATAATTAAACTCACTGACATATACAGGTGTGTGTATGTGTGTACACGTGTACATGCATGCACGCACGTGCATACACACAAACACACAAAAGTAGGGGAGGGGCTAGTCGCAGTGTCGGGTGTCTGAAGGAACGAAAGAGGGATGCAGAGGGAAACGGAGGGTGGATAGATCGCAAGATATATGTATGCATAAAATGCCAAAAATAATTTTTCAGCAAGATACAACATAAAATGGCTTCTAAAGCCAGCATAAAATGTTTAGTATCCTTCCTCAAGTGAATAAGTAAATAACTATTGGGGTTTTTTTGTCTATTAAGTTTGCAAAACTGAAACTACACAAAACAACTGACAAAGGAACCAGCAATATCAATATACTATTGTAAACGTATATATCAAGAGCTTCTATTTTGTATATGTGTATGATGTTTATGGTTTCTTTTTTGTATGCAAAATACTTGCACTAAAACACAAAAGAAACAAATGGCATCCATTGCACCCTGAGAAGGAACTGAGGAGTGGGAGCTGGGCTTAGATATGTAGTGATACAGAAACATTTTAACATATAACAATGTGTCTTTGAATCATGAATCATACTGATATATTTATTTAACAAATACGTAAATGAAATAAAGTCATTTATAAATAAAAATGACTCTATCATAGTGATGGTTGTACATGTCTATATATAAGTTAAGACTTACCAAATTGTGCATGTTAACTATATATGAATAGAAGATGCAGTCTACATATATATAGTATATAATACAGTATACTATCAAGATGTTTAAAAAATAGGGTGAGCTAAGAAATGATTGACTATCCAATCAATGGAATACTTTGCTGCCATTTTAGAAAAACAAACAGAAAGTTAATGTCTTACATTATAACAAATTCCAACTGGTTGGAAACAAGACCCTATTAAAATATTGGAAGAACCTGGATCAGTGTCTAACACTCCACTTTGGAAACAGAGGCAGAAGCAGAAGTTACTTCAAGTGCCTTCAAAGTCAGTTCCAGACCAGCCAGGGCTATAAAAGAAACAACCTCTCAAAAAAAAAAAAAATAATAAGGCTGGTGTGGTGGCCACTCCTTTAATCCCAGCAGCACTCAGGATCACGAGCTGGATCTCTAACTTCAAGGCCAGACTGGTCAACAGAGTGATTTCCAGGACAGCCAGGGTTACACAGAGGACCCCTGTCTTGAAAACAGAGAAACAAACGAATAAATGAACAAAAAATTGAAATAAAATATTAAAGAGTACGGTATGCTTTTATAAAATATTGGAGAGCACTGTATGCTTTTATAGCTTGTGAATGGAGGAAGCCTTGCCAAGAAATATTCAAAACCCGGAAGCCATAAATAGACAAGGAAAAATAAGAGATTCCTCTTATGCCACATCAAGCTTCTGACAAGGAGGAAAAAAAACCTCATAAACGATGTCCTTGATAGTACTAGTGCCATGTCAAGGTGAGACACTTTACGTAAGAAGCACACACGTGAAGAATGTAAATTCACAGGCAGCAGGGTCCTCTGCCTGTCTGCCTCATTGCCCCATCAGACCACAGTAAAATGCATATTAGCACAAAGTCAATTACAGAGGTGCTCCAAATACAGATGTGTACTTTCTGCTTTATTTTAAGATTTATTTTTAATTACGTGTGTGTGTGTATGTGTGTACGTGTGGGTACCCCAGAAAGCCATAGGCATTGAATCCCCTGTAGCTAGAGTTAGAAGTTTGTGAAAAGACAACACGGGACAGGACCCACATGGAGGGGTTTTCTGATGGGGAAAGGAATTGGGAGAGAGAGGGGAGGAAAGGGGAAGACCGGCCTTTGGTGACAGAAGTGGCAGAAGAAAAGAGGAGGAGGGAGGAGGAGGAGGAGGAGAGAGAGAGAGAGAGAGAGAGAGAGAGAGAGAGAGAGAGAGGGGGGGGAGGAAGAAGAAGGGAAGGAGAGAGGGAGAGAGAGAGGCAGGCAGGCAGGGAGAGAGGGAAGGGAAGAAGGGAGAAGTGGAACGTGGGCAACGCCCACCTTTAAAAGCAAACATAGTGAATGTGCACAGGAGGTGCTCTTAGTGGCTGCTGCTGAGGACATATCTTGTCAGGATCCCAAGGGCAGGCCAGTACAGATGCCGGAATACTAACACTGCCTCTATCCATGAAGGAAGAAATAAGCTGGATTTTATTAAAATGTTCATGAATAAATATGCAATGTTTTTCCTACCCAAGTTCACAGGCCCACGGGTTCTAGCCACACAGTTTGGAAGGTTTCTCTGATACTGGGTTCAGTATTCCAGGGAAAGATCTTGATATAGTCTAGAAAGACCAGGAATGGCAAATTACAAAATGCAAACTCCAATCAAGTTGTGATCAACCAAGTTGCTTAAAGTAAGATAAAGAAACAAAACCCCAGCCAGGTGGGGGTGGTGCATGCCTTAATCCCACCACTTGGGAGGCTGAGGCAGGAGGATCTCTGTGAGTTTGAGGCCAGTCTGATCTACAAGAACTGGTTCCAGGACAGACTCCAAAGCAACACAGAGAAACCCTGTCTCGCAAAACCAAAAAAAAAAAAAAAAGAAGAAAAGAAGAAAAGAAAAGAAAAATGAAAAGAAACAAAACCCTAAGAATTGACTTATGTGATCACACAGCCTTATCCCTCAAACACGGGACAAAGAAACTCTAAAGAGTGTCTGAATGAGGCAATCCCATGATCAAAGACCCTAAGGAATGGGCAACCCTATAAGCGAATACATGAACTCCAAGCATTGCCTGGGGAAAGCAACTTGGGAAAGATGGCTTGGAGGATACAATTACATTTTCATCAGGTGTGTATCTAAACTACTGGGGAGATTTAAATTTAAATACAGGAATGGCAGAAATCAGACCTACTACATTCTACAGATGTTCTGGGCTTAGGAAGCATGTGAGACTCTGTGGCATTTTAAGTTCTTTCATGGTCAAAATAATTGGCATTTTAGACACCTCTTAGCTCCTTCCTTCATGACTTCACAGTCCACTTCCTCTGCCCCCAAATCTTCTTTGTAGACCCAGGTGAGGGCTCAACCCCTGATTATTTCTTCTCTGGCTACAGTCAGTCATATCCCATTCAAACACTGTGGCTACGCTGATAAAAACCAAATCTAATCTCTAACCACGCCTCTCCCCTGAATTCTTTCTTCTGTAACTGTCTGCCCAACTTCCCTGTTTGATTGCCTTGTTTGTGTTTCCTGACCACACCCTGCCTATTCCCCAAATCAGTAAATTACGACTACATTCCTCTAGTTGCTCAGGCCAAAACTCCTTGATGTCATCCTTTTAGAGCCAATAAATGCTGAAGACAATTTGGCAACAATATGAAGCAGAATAACAGTGCCTGACAATTTATTATACCAGCTTTTGCAGTTTTCTAGTAAATTCGAAAGCACAGTGTTAAAATAGCTCCATTTCACTTCCCGTTTTTCCATCCCATCTATTTATGAATTGTCTCAAATGCCAGACATTCTCATGCTTTCTTGGCATATCTACTCAGAGCTTCAGATTCCTTGTGAGTGACAAGTCCCAAATGTGGAGTGCCAAGCCTCATCTCTCTAGAATGTCGAGCCACCTGGACATCACCATCTGGAGACTGGAGAGGGCCCACAACAGGGCTCTTCATGGCCTAAGCCTTCTGATTCTGTTCCTGTCAGCTAAACCCAGCTAAAACCTCAGCTTTACCCTTCAAGAGTCCCCTTTGTATCCACTGTTCACCACAGAGGCAATGAATTCTGTACCAGAGTTCCAGGCCCTGAAGACATAAGGATTTGTGGCAGATTTTGCTTTGTTTTCTCTTCCTACTGCCTAAATGAAATGCTTACGGCAGCCCCAGAACAGCAGTATTGACTGGAGAGTCCTACTTTTGTAATTGTTTGTTTGGGGGTTTTGTTTATTTGTGGTTTTTGTTGTTGGTGTTGTCTTTTGCAGACCCAGTTGGCCTGAAACTTGTAAGAGGCCAGGCTAGCCTTGAACTGTTAATGATCCCCTTGTTTCTGCCTTTCAAGGGCTGGCATCACTGTGTTCCTCAGTAAATGGCTTCTTGGTGGAGGCAGTTCCAGAAGAACTGGGAGTTGCCTGGAAAAAGACAAGCAACAGGAAGTTACCTTCTGCAAGCTTTTTTTCCACACACCATCCTGTACAAGTCAGCAAGAGCAAGCCCCAGGCTAGAATCTCACTGATATTGCATTTAATCTTTAAACTTCTCTAAAGAAGCAGGAGAAAGAGCCCTGGAGGAATCTGAAACCAGATAAAAGGAATAGCTCCAACTCCAGATTTTGGGAAAGATAGAAATCCCAGCAGCCTTTATCTAAAGGGCAGATGGTACTCACTGTATCTAGTTGTGTGGGGTAAATTCATTTTAAATCAAATACCACGACTAAAACCATTGCAGATAACAAAAACACTGCTCTAGGTAGCAAAGGCTCTTCGCACAGTCTTTTCTGCCTGAGTCTCAAATGTTAGTGGTTGTTATTCCTTGGTAAGTCTACCGGTCTCATGAAGGGCTTCTTCTAACGGAACAGAAGAAAAACCAAGGGTCTGACCAACACGTGGCTAGAAAAGGGTGGGAGAAGGGGAGAGTGTCTGGTGGGCGCAGCTGAACAATCCCCATTTGCTGTCCATCACTGGTCTCTGCTCATTTGTGCCTGATGGAGGCTGGACAGCTCTTGGACCACTGCTGCATGTTATGGCAAGTGCTGGGGAAAACCAGCGACACAAACCTGCCCTTGATCTTCTCAGCGTTGTAATCCTCTACTGAAGGATTGGGGTATCTTTGATACATTTGTTTCTTTCTTGTTACTTTCCACGTGTACTCTCATGAATAGTATAGTGCTCTCCCACCCCATATATCACACACCCCTTTTCTCTCTCTTTTTGATATTCAAACAGAGCACATTCTAGGCCATCTGCAGGGCCCTTCTCAACTCCATCTTTGCGCCTTACTTTTCCCCCTCATCAGAAATGCCTTTCCTTGGTGTTCCTAACTCTGAGAACTGGAGAAAAAAGCCCTTCCACCTTTTGAGTTCCATCTGAAATGCCATCTTTTCCACAAAACCTTTGTTTCCCCTCCATGGCCTTTCTCCTACTTGCCTGGGGGAATTTTAATTTAATAAACCACTTTATTGGTTACTTTATTAACTCATTTATGAAAATACAAATGTTGAATGTGCTCATTAGGAGTCATAGGATGTTTTTATAGAGTGAATAATGTTTAAATGGGTTAGATTATTTATTCCTCAGACATGGGTTGTTCATGGTGAAAACTTTCAAAACTCCTCTCCTCTGGGCTTGTGAAACGGGCAGCCCCATTATCACCTGTGCCAGCCCTCCTGTGAATGCGCCCCGGGGGAGTTTATCAATCACTCCAATTGTTGGGCCCTAAAGCCCCACCAAGGAGGAGGTCGCCCCAAGAGACACTCACAGCACGGTTGATGCAATAGCAAGAGGAATTTTTATTCTGCCACGGCAGAGGTCCCTCAGCCTCGAGAGGAGAAGGACCCTGCTTTGTCTATTACAAGCTCTTTTAAAGGAAAAAACCACAAATTCAGGGAGGGGGTAGTACAGAATCAAAGGGAAAGTCCAAAAATCATTTGTCAACTGTTTTGACTAGTTCATACAATGGTCAGCTAACTCTACTTGATCAATGTTATGGCGGTTACAAGGAGGAACACCTGCAGGTCGTCTCACCCCAGTTCCAGGGTCCGGGTCTATTGGAGAAAGACTACAATGGGGATGGAAAGTACTCAAAGCTCCCGTGCACGAGTGGCTGGTTACTAGGGACCTGGTTCCCAGGAAGGGGGGTGCAGTAGTGCTAAGGTGTCTCAAAGTCTTTCACAATCAGGGCTTCCTCTGTCTTTATCTCCTCCCCTGTTTTCCTGCTCTGTGGTAAGACCCTTGAGGACTGCGAATACATTGGCCCCCCTCCACATCGCATCTTCCCTCCACTGCCGTGGAGAGCCTGGGGAGTTTTCGGACCCCTGAGTGTGGTATTTCCACTGAGAATTTTATCTCAATGAAGTAAAATTGTAGGGCACCAACGAGCCTGAGCCTTGAGAGGCGTGGTGGGTCCCGGTGCCACCAACGTTCAAGCAGCTTCTGGC
Organism: Alexandromys fortis; assembly: GCF_014885135.2. NCBI lineage: Eukaryota > Metazoa > Chordata > Mammalia > Rodentia > Cricetidae > Alexandromys > Alexandromys fortis. The sequence goes on along the minus strand of NW_026067914.1, from coordinate 4,431,796 downwards.
CTTAGCTGTTGCTAATTCTAGGAATCCCCCTTCCTTCATTGATAAAGTGGGAAAAATAGAGCCTCACTAACAAGAAGATTGTTGTGACAAGCAAACGAGGCAAACAGAAAGGACTGGGCCCAGTGCCCCGCGTAGAAGAAACTTAATGAGTGGTCGATATTTTTACGGTTATTACACTATTCTTAACATTAAACTTCTGTACAGAAACCAAAATATTCTGAGCACTTGTTAATCTCTTTAAATAAATTGGTCTGGAGAGGAAATTTTCGCTGGTCCTGCCAATTCCATCTTCCAACCCTGCTCTGAGGAGCAATCGTTCGTCGGCGTGCTGCCGACCAGAACGAGAAGGCGAGTCTGGTGTGTAGCTTCAAATTTCTCTTAGTTCGTTTAACAGGAGCCAAGGAAACAGGTGCGATTAACTTCAGCACGCACCCGTTTTCAATGAGAGTCGTGTTCAAGATCATCCTATCCCTGCAGCACCTCAAGGATCTTTTCCTGTCCTGTTTGGCAAGTTCGGTTCTCCATGGCTTTTTCCTACCACTGTCCAGTTTTACCTGGTGACCCGTACCTTCCTCAGGTTGGATGTCCACATGGACAGTTGGGCCGGTTTTCTTTCCTGCTGTTCTGTTTAAAGGTAAAGAACATCTTTCTTCCTGTAAACCCGGCCTGCGTGGCTAGTCAGCTGACCTTTACCGTCCCCACGCAACCAGAGCTACGTTCTTTTGGAGGGGTATAGGTCGGACATTGTACTTCCGTCCCAAGTCTTTGCAAAGGGAACAAGACACCAGCTTCCAGCTATGAATGGGGGGCTGAAATGGCTTGCAGGGTTCTTGCTTCGGCCAGGAGTTACCAGGGGATTGATTGGCATTTCCCTTCTGCAGCCAGCCCAGAACATCCTTTCTTCACCTTGGCAGCTGCTGCTCCAGCAATGGATGCAAAAGGGAATGGTGACACGTTCTGTTTAATCCAGCACAATAAAATAGCACCATTATACTATAAAACTAACACAAATGGTTGTCCATGAGACATTGTGCATTTGGGAAGGACTGTGTTCACAACCCAACGTGTGCTTTACATACAAAGGGAGTATCTCAGTTACCAACTGAATTCAAATCCCAAGTGATGGGCAGTTATTGTGCAGAGCCCCATTACTTCATAGCACTACAAGCAAATCTCCTGCCTCATAAAGGAATCCTGTGGTCCCAGACATCTACACAAGGCAACCAGTATCACAGTATAATATGTTTTTCTGGAAATGCTTAGCACTCAGCCATCACACTTAGATTCTGTTCTTGGTGTTACCATTCACTCAGTTGACTCTGGGTAAACTAATGCTTCCGTTACATCTCTCGCCTTCATCCTGGGATTTAATGGGGTCCCAAGGCCATAAAACATGTGATCGCCCTCTCAAACTGCTCTGTTTTAATACAACCCTTTTTTCCTGTTGTACAAGCGACTGGTCACCTGCCTTAATTTGACTTCTGCAATTTATGATCTTCCTTTGGTGGGGAGGCAGTTGGATGGGGCTCGCCTGTGAATCTTCAGTAACCCGGAAGTGAATTATCTCATGAAGGTAACATCTCCCTAATGTAGTCAGCCCAGAATATGCTTTCTTCCCTAATCTTCCTTCCATCTAGACTCGGTGAAAGATGGGCGTTTTGCTCAGGAACACAACATGAATCTTAAATGTAAGTTTTAACACATAAACTAACTAACTTTATTCTAACCTTCCCCGCCCCACCCCCTGTTCCCATTGCTATAACAGCATCCGATGATGAAAACTCAGTTCAGCCACTGAGGTTGATTCGTGATCAAGACCCAGACAGTTTCTCCCATCCCCCCTGCTTTCTCAACTCAAAGCTGTATTTTCTGTTGCTTAAAATTTGCATATTTTCTCAGTGCCTGTTTCTGATTCACAATAAACAATGCTCAGACCTCCTGCCAAAAAAATGTCCAAATGCGAAATAGTTGCTATAATAGTCGTTTTTGTGATGGCAACTTTGAGCTGTGTGCTTTTAAATTATAATTACTTTTTTTTCCTTACAAAAGATGTGTATCTGTCTTGATTGCTGTAATTATGATTCTATACCCGCAAACAGTTATAAAAGACTCATGTCATCACCCTGCCTCCTGAAACCCTTGCCTTTCAACAAGCTTTCGCTGCTGACTGTATTATGTTGTGTTCAATTTACAGCCGAGCAACCTAATGAAAAGCTATTAATTAATATACAAAAATGAATGTCCTTAACTGGGCAGTGGTAGTGCATACCTTTAATCCCAGCACTCAGGAGACAGAGGCAGGCAGATCTTTGTGAGTTCAAAGCCAGCCTGTTCTACAGAGTAAGTTCCAGGACAGGCTCCAAAACTACAAAGAAACCCGGTCTTGAAAAAACAAACAAACAAACAGAAAAGTAACTAAACAGACCAAAGAAGGGATGGCAAGCCAATGATTAGTATAATGTGATTTAAAATTGTAAAAGGGACTTGAGACAAAGAATCTAGTTGAATCTAACTTTATAAATGACACTCAAAATTAGAAGAGGGGACAAGCAGCTTTGTGATTGAAAACACGGCGGGACCAAGAGTCAAAGGGCCTGTATTCTAAACCTCAACTTGACACAAGAGTTATGGCAAAACTTGGCTTGACTTCCTTGTTCATCTGTTTCCAAACTGTGATGCACAGGATCAACCCAGAGACTCGAAAAAAAGAGAAGGAGCTAAAGGAGGGAGGCTTGAAGGAAACACATCACCCATCAGTTAGAGCAGCCTGCCTGTGTGTGTTTTCCTCTGCAATGATCAAGAGAGGAACACTTGGCCATTTTTCCTCCTTGAAGTTTGATGTTTACAGTTATGCTCTCCTCAGGGGTTAGAATTGCGGGTGGACAGAGTGGGAACGACTTTAGAAACATATGCCCAAGGGTCTAGAGAGCAGGGAGGGGGAGGGGACAGCAACTCTGTTGGATTTGGGAAAGAGGTGGGGATGGGAGGGGCTTAGAGTTGACTTCCTGGAATAAACACAGATGAAGAACCTTCACTTTCTTTACTTTCTATCCTACCTGTCCTTAATAAAAACTACTAAAGACTTCTTTTGAAAAAAAAAGAAAGACATTGAGGTTCCAAGAACTTTTTAAGCAGAACCCCTCTTTCGCTATAATAATCCTGGGGAAATTGCTTCATCTCTACAAATCTCCGTTTCAACATCCGGGCCCACAGGACCAGTATTAACAGAAAGTATCTCGAAAGTATTATCATGAAGATCAGATTGGGTGGTGTCTTAGCTAGGGTTTTATTGCCGTGAAGAGACACCTTGAGCACAGCATCTCTTATAAAGGAAACTATTGAATTGGGACTGACTCATAGGTTCAGAGGTCTAGTTCATCATCATCATGGTGGGAAGTGTGGAAGCACCCAAGCAGACATGGTGCCAGAGAGTTCTATATCTCAATCAGCATGCATCAGGAAGAGAGAGAGAAACTAGGCCTGGCTTGAGCGTCTGAAACCTCAAAGCCCACCCACAGTGACACATTTCCTTCAACAAGGCCACACCTACTCCAACAAGGCCACTCCTCCTAAGAGTGCCACTCTCTATGAGCCTATGGGGCCATTTTCATACACACAGAGATGGTGTTTATAAAATACAGCTCCCCGTGGAATTCCCATAATGCTCTCTGGTCTGCTGCATAATGTTTATGTATGTGTGGTTATGAAAGAAGCCAACATTTGGAGTACAGTGCTTGCTCCCTATTGGCTGGATGAATACACGAATGTTTGCATGACTAACTAACCTCTGCAGTTAGAATAGTGGCATTTTTCAGCCTTCATATGGTTTTTAAAATGGAATTTAGTCAGTTAAAGCTAACAGCCTGGAGTTCACCACAGATACTTCTGGGATATACGTGACAAAATGGAAATCTACCTCCAGCCATGCATCTACTCCTGCTCGCTCAAGTTGATCATCAGTTACATTCTGGGGGCCGGTCAGGTTCTTCTCATTGTCTTAACAGAGTCCTGATTTCCAAACTGTGAGAACAGACACTGCACAGGAGACAAAAATTCCTCCTGAAACTAAGTGATGGAGGAAGGAGATACTCAACAAAGCTTAAGTTTTCTTAATTAACTTCCTTCGAGGGGCGGGGGACAAAAACTGCAAACCACTTCACGGAGTTAGATGATTGGCTCCCACAGCCCCTTAGGTGTCAAGATCAGCACTTCCGGTCACCATCGCTCACGCTGCGAGCCAGGTACCGGGTGCTTCCTTACAGATGCTCGGCCGTCATCCTATCTCTCCCAGGAGGAAGAATTTTCCTGAACCACAGGCGGCTGTCGCATGCTCACAAGAAAAATTGGACCAATTTTCTCTAAAGGAACAGGATTTGCTACCGTATATGTTTGCCTGAGGGTTTCGTTTGCCTTAGTCTGGACCCCCAGTGCTAGTGCTTCCTGGGCTCTGTGTCCAGTCTCTAAGCAGCTTTAAATGTAATGCAACGGGCAGACGTTTGTCCATAATGTCTTGTTCTTTCATCTATTTGATGTGTCTATGAAGGGAGGAAACCATTTTAAAGTTCAACAGTCCTGCTTCTAAAGCAGAGGGGCAGTGGAGAAACACGCAGACCAAATCCAGGTTGCCCCTGGAACATTATTGTTACAGAAGAAGTAGTTCCCAATATTTGGCCTGCATCCAAACCTTGCAGTTCATATGAACTCTGAGTTGAGGTTCTTTGCATCTCATTTTCTCGTTAGCTTTTATTACAACCAACAAAACTTTCAAGGGTGAATTAATTCCTTTCTCTATGGACGCCAGACTCCTGTACTGCTTGCACAAATCGGAATAATAAAATTGTTTTAGCCACGCTTTAGAGATTTGGAAAGGATGAAGAAAAGAAAAGAAAAGAAAAGAAAAGAAAGGAAAGGAAAAGAAAAGAGAGACAGAGAAAGCAAAAACCAGGCTGCTTCCTCTGAGTGGTTTTCCAGGCCCTTTTCTTGTTGGCCTTGGGAGGTAGGCAGTGTGAGCAGAAATGTTGTTAGGGATTTGAAACTCCACCTAAAATTGTCCCATTGCTCTTTAAAGTTCCCTTAGAATGCAAATCATGTACAGTTTTTTTTTGTTTTTTTTTTTTTTTTAAGTGAGCATAGAAGTTCCAAATGCATGACTCGGGAAAAAATGATGGTCTCTGTTCTTCCGGCCTACATTATGCATCCAAGCTACCAACAGAAAAACAACCAGCTTTGGTTTAGCACAGAAAGTGGCAATTCAGTGATATAGTCTCTTAGATGATATCAGCCATTCACAAGACTTGCTCAATGTTCCCTGATCATCAGGCACAAGGCAGGTCCTTGCCCTCAAAGAACTTATCATTTGGTTGAGAAGCCCAGACTTGACTTGATCTGAAAGCGAAGGACACAGGCTAAGTGTTAAGCAACAAGTGCGGATATTAAGGCATCTGAGGAGAGGAAAGATCACCAAGAGCTAAGACTGACAAGAGGCTGTCTTTTCATTAAATTATTGAAGTGGTGTCAAATTAGGAAGTCCTTAAAAACCGCTGCTAATTTGTCGTATGGGGCACTTATACAGTTCACCATGGCTTCCAACCGGTAGCCGTTCCAAAGCATATACATGAACGATTAAAGGCTAGCAGAGAACATTTTTCCCCTAGCTCCCTGTATTTGCTAATGAGGAACAAAAATACATATTTTGGTGTTAGATGACATACATAAAAACTGAGCAGACTTCGCTTGAGGAATTTAGCAAACAAGTCGATAGAACACGGCCGTGATTTTGGGGTATGTGTTTAGGTTTCTAATGAGTCTTTTTCTTCCACCAAAACCAGTTTTTAAGTTTGGGGGGGAAGGGTAAGTCACTCTCAACAATTCATTTTCAATTAATAGGTTGTTTATTTGTGCAGTCTGTTTTTCCTTTTGAGAGAAGTGGCCACGCGTGGTGTTGTGACTCCGGCTTTTAATTCCAGTACCTGGGAGGCAGAGGCAGGTGGAGCTCTGAAATTTGAGGCCAGCCTGGTCTACTGAACAAGTTCCAGGACAGCCAGGGCTACACAGAGAAACTCAAAAAACAAAAACAAAAAAGCAAAAGAAGGAGGAAAAGGAAAAGGAGGAGGAGGAGGAGGAGGAGGAGGAGGAGGAGGAGGAGGAGGAGGGGGAGAGAGAGAGAGAGAGAGAGAGAGAGAGAGAGAGAGAGAGAGCGCGCGCGCCAGGAAAGCAGCAGTAGTCTCAAAACCAGGAAAGATTGCTAACTCCTAAAAAACAGGGAAGTGGACGTTGAGTATCCAAGAAGGAAGCAGCTGAACAGCAACTTTACCTTTGGAAATCGTGAGTGCATTTGCATTCTTGCTCTTAAAACACCGTTTACTTTATAGTTTGGCAGTGATCCTGGAACTTCGGCGTTTCTTACCTTTCTGTCTGCAGAGCAGGCAGCCAGAGCTCAATTAGATTTGTCATCTAGGAGCTTTAAACTACTAAAGCAGGGGCATGTCTCACCTTGTGTTTTGAGTAAGTTTTATACACGTTGAGAGGGCAGCCCTAAACATTCTCATCTCTGTACTTAATTGTACTCAGGATCCTTCCAAGAAATGTCAATTATGTCCCCAATGCTGGGGGGGGGGCACACAACAGTTGTTTGAGCAGGCAAAAGAACACCCTCTGACGTCTCCAGAAGGAGAGGAAACCTGAAATAAACTGAGGTAATTCAATACGGCCCTGGAGAAGCCTTTCTAACGTTCTAATCGGGACTTCCACTGTCCAAGTGTGTGTGCGCTTTAGTTTTCGATTCTTCCAGGTTCCGATTTTGCATTTCTAATAAAAAGTGAGCTGACAGAGAGTGAAAGAGTTCTAAGGAGCAAAACAAAGCGAGCGAGAGAGCGAGCACGCTTCTGGTGTGCCAAGATTAATCAATATTCCGGAGAGCTCGGGCTCCCCCTCCTCCCGCGGCTGTTTTCATTTCCCCACTCCCCCTTGCCCCAGCCCAGGCTCCGCCCCTTTTCTTAAGTTGCCTGATAGTAAGTGGCGGTTTCCGAGCACACGCGTGTTGTCAGGGCTAGCCTGCCCCGCCGCTCGCCCGCTCAGCTAGTACTCGGAGCTACCTGCCGGGAAACTCACCTTGACACTGCCTGGGGTGTCTCCCACCCGTCGCAGAATCAGAAAAGGTAAGCGCAGCCTCCTGTGTTCTGCGGGGCTCAACTTCGTGTCCCATTTTTCCGTTCGCCGAGCGGCGGAGTAAAGCTAGCCATGTTGGTAGGTGAGGTCCTGCTAGGACCGAGTGCCGCCAGCGTGTGCTAATTAGCCGAGCCCAGTCCGCTCTTGATTGGAAATTCGGTCGTTCAAGGTGGACTCGGGCTAAAGGAGGTCCGAGATCTGGAAATGAAATCAAGATCGAGCTGGTGTACATCAGAACTCAGAGTTTTAAAAAAAAAAAATCTGGACTCTCCTCTCTCCATTTCTTCCCCACTCTCTAAGCTTTTAATCTGGTGTAAAGTCTTAAACACATTGCAGGTCTTACTATCAATGACCTCAACCTGCAGTTTTATTTAAAAGTCAAACTGTTAAGTCTTTTTTTTTTTTTTTTTTTGCACTCTTGGATTTACCGAAAGCCCGCTAGCGCCTGGGTTGCAGCTGCCTCCCCCACGGGCGCACACGCTGGCTCTGGCTTTGCCAGATACACACGTCCACAGGCAAAACTGATCATCGCTAAAGACTAGGGATTAAGAGTCTTGCACAGCATCGGGAGGAAGCCCATGATTTCCAGCAAGGAAAATGGTTTAGCCGTTTGTATTTGAATAACCTAAGAGCGCTTTAAAGAAACCAGAAACCACACACTGTAATGTTTGGAATGAAAACTGGATTCTCTCATCTGTTGCAGAAATCCTAAATTTCAAAATATGGAGACAGCAGTGATGGTCTCCTTGGAAGGCTCGTGCGACTTGCGGGTTTGCCATAAACACAGATGTGGCATTATGCTCTTACTTCTAATAACATGAAAATGAATTATGATTTCTGATAATATAGAGATGTGCTTAGGGCAGTGTGCTTATTTCACGGAAAAAATTACCCTGAAAAACCTCAAAAGCATTTCCACTGTCCCCTGGGCACTCGTGTTCCTTTTATGACCATATTTACAAGTTAATCTGTTCATGTTTCTTTCTTAGTGAAATTAATAAATAAAGCCAAAGAGTCACTACGTATGTCAATGACCATATGTCAATATCTCAAACATCTCGGTTCTTCTTACTGGCATAGTTATGTCTTCACCCACATACAAGACGGGAGTTATGGAGTGGAATTTTCTGTGTTCAGTTCAACTGGGCATTTATTGAGTGCGTGGATTGTGCAATGTGCTTGGCTAGGCTCTGAGGAACACAGCGGAAATGTGGGTGCTTGGTCACATCCAACTCTGAAGAACCCCTTACTCATTGAGGGGAAAGAGCAAATGGGAAATTAGAACACAATTCTTTGCTCATCTACTCTAACTGTATGTCCATCTTGTACACATAATCCGATAAAAAATAAACACAATCTAGCCTGATAGTGTAGCTCTCCAGCCTTCAAGTTCTAGTTCAATTTACCCAGTGCCCATCTCGACCTGAGCCAACACTGATTTCTCAGCCCAGGAGGCTGTAACTCTTGTCTCCTTCTGTTCCGTTCTAGTTGTGTTCTCTGACACCGAAGAGGAGATCTCACTTTCTGGGGACAATTTCAAGACGCTGCAGTGCAAGGTCACGGTATTCCTAGAAAGATAAAACATGACCAAAAGCAACGGAGAAGAGCCCAAGATGGGGGGCAGGATGGAGAGATTCCAGCAAGGAGTCCGCAAGCGCACACTTTTGGCCAAGAAGAAAGTGCAGAACATCACGAAGGAGGATGTGAAAAGTTACCTGTTCAGGAACGCTTTTGTGTTGCTCACTGTCACCGCTGTCATTGTGGGTGAGTCATTGGACCAAAACCAAAATTACGAAAGCCTGTCTCCTGTTTCTGCAGGACCTCTGAATGCCCGGGAGTGTTATCAGATAGACTGACTGTAGGTATTCAAATCGATAGTTCAGGAGCTCCTCTGCATTTGAAGAGGTTTCCTGCCCTCCCTTCCCCCCACAAGAAAAAAATAGCAGCTGGTTGAGAGTCATATATGCTAATCAGAAAAAATTGTTGGTAAGCGTTAAGTTCATCCATTGATTGTGAGGTTAAGATAAATAAATGCTTTCCCAAGTCATGTGAGGATAGTGGCCTGATTATTGAATCATTAGGCACAAGTAGTTAAATACTAACAAAAACAAATCTAAGCATGTTAGACGTGGCCAGAGAAGTATAATTCTTATACAATGTCACTTTCTCTTAAAACTGATTTATACAATTAGTGTACCCAAGATGAATCGTGAACCTCTGGTAGTAATTACATCCTAGCTAGTGCCGACCTGAAGCTGAGTATCAGTGCTTAAAACTGGAAGTCAGGTCTGCCCTGTGTTTGCATGCTCTCGCTCAGTGACTTGGGAAGGTAAATTGGGAAAGTGTTAACACAGGTCTCATTCATTCATTGCCTCATAGAGCCTGCCATAGCTGGCTACATCACTTTTTAAATATTTCAGCCCCTTACTAATTTAGCATTGGTTGACGGCAATCTGTCTTAATAAAACTTCGGTTTATTTGGTTTAAAGCTATTTGAAGTTTTAGTTTATTACTTATAGACAACACAGTTCTTACCTTAAAATACAGATGAAAATAATAACTATCCGAAATTTTTGACGAAACCAGTTTAGGCATCCTTAGGCTGGAAACATAAACCAATATACTAAGTCCTCAAATAAATTCCTACCAATTTCCCACCAAAAGGCACTCATGTAAAATTTTAATTGTTGTTTTGTAATTATCCAAGAAATCCATACATTTTAAAGAAGAAATGACTTCATAAAAATTAAGAAACTTGTATAACATATGGATATAACCTTGTCAAGAGAGTTGACTTTACGAGTGACAAAGAGAAATACTGCCCGAGAGAAAAGTTGGTCATAAACTTTAGATTTAGCCCATTTAGCACCTTTGGCTCTTTTCAGTGATTGCTAATTAGTGAGTTTCCGGTTCATTATAGAAATACTCCAGGTGGCATGAACTGGTTGAGCCAGAGAAATAATGGCTCTCCTCAGTAGGTTCCCGGCTGTGATTCCAGTCCAGGAAGAATTTTAACACACACTGTGCCCTGGTCCTGCGAGTCAAGGCAAACTGCAGTGTTCCTGTCTCCCTCATTTTATTCTCTGAATCACAGCTGTTGTCCAGCCAAGAGACAGCCTAATACCCGGAGTGTTTACACGAACTAGTCCAGATACCTTCTGGGAAGGTTCCGTGTGCTCTCGGCTCTCACTCGTGATGGCGGGTATGATACTACGGACATCCCCAGTTTAAGGATGCAATCTCGTCAGGGACCAGGCAGTTGTCCAAAGTCACTATGTTAGAGAAGAGAAATGAAGTCAGCCTAGTGCCAGACACCGTCCTCAGAAGTAAAGACCCATCTTACCTTTTTGCTCTGCTGACTACAGCATTTGTATGGGAAATGTCACGTGATGTGGAGGCCCGTGAGGCAATACTGTTGCTAATGCTAACGCAGCATTAGCACTCTACCATTTGATTGGTTCAGTTAAACTCAAGAGAAAAATGATCATTCTACAATTAAGTCTCACCTCTCACACCCAATTAATAGATAACCACTTGTGTCGCATGCTGTAATATCTATGGAGCTCGGTGTGTTTGGAAAAAAGACAAAATGAGCTATTCAAAATGGCGTTCTGAACAACCAGAGTTCAGTCAGTGTGACGAAAACATTTCCATTAAAGAACAGAGGAATGGAAAGCAGAACGTGAGCCTGGAAGTCGGAATAATAGAGAAGGAAGTTGCTAAACACAGAGAAATAGCCTCGCTCCTAACAAGAAAATGCCAGGAATTAAGGGTCTATTCTCTCTAGGGCTCTCGCTTCCTAGCCCAGTGGGGCCTTTCCTCAGATTTGTGAGAACTGCAGTCGGATTTGGCGGAGCTGGAGTAGATGAGTTGGCTGGATGCCCTCGTGGTTGGCTTTACTAGTGGAAACTGAGGGGTTAGAAGCAGTAAGGAGCACTAACAAAGAAACACAAAAGGAGCTCATTGATAGTCAGAGGGACCACCAAGTTCACACCAAAGGTCCTGAATAGCAAATAGACAACTTATAAGCAAACAGATTTAGGAAAAAAGAAAGAAGCCGTTGGTTATTTTTTTTTTGGTTGGTCTTCCTCGGAGGGCCCAGTTGAAACAAGGCCTCCACTTGTCATGGGAGCCCGTGTCTATATTAGCCTTAAGCAAGATAATGGTGAAGGAATATGTCTGGACATCAGTTCTTGTGGGGGAAGGAGTCAAGACAGATGCTAGCGAGTGAAAAGGAAGAAGTCATTTTCCCAACATCTGACTGAGAACCCATAGGGTTTAGATTCCAAATTCTTAGGCATTGTCAGCTTTCAGGAAAAGATGTTTAAAAACTTTATCCATTTTGTTTCGTCTTTTTTTTCTAATAAGTTGAATATGCACTTAATCTGAAATTGAAAACTAGACAAAAATATTGTGGACGATGAATAGAGTCGTGTGAATTCATGACTTCGGGATAAAGCAGAGAATTGTAGCTATTTTACCATCGTGTCCTCTGCAAGTGTGAGCATGTGCAGTTGGGTGCCATTTCCAGGCAGGGGCAAGGGGTGAACCTGTTGTGCTATGACAAAGCCTCATAAAACCGGGGGGGGGGGGGGGGGGGGGGGGGGGGGGGGGGGGGGGGGGGGGGGGGGGGGGGGGGGGGGGGGGGGGGGGGGGAGGGTTGGCAGAGTGGCAGAAGACAGCAGCAAGCACCGAGTCCCTTTGGAAGGGTTTGTGTGGAAAGCCTTGGACCGCATGTATTTTCCTGGGCCACTGCAGACGTTTGTTTGACAAAAAGAACACACTAAGAAGGGTGGCTGTTTCCCTTCTTCTAGAAAGCACTTGGTCATTCCCCACTGTGGTTAACTATGTTAGAGTATCCTCGCATCTTGCTAGAAGAAAGGGAAAGTTCTTTCTTATGGAAAACACCGAATGTGACCATGTCAAGGGAATGTGCTTTCCCAATAAAATAACCATGAGATCCACTCACTGCTGGTCTTGCTGTGGACACGTTCACACACACACACACACACACACACACACACACACACACACACACAGAGTAAGTTGGCATCAGTGCAGCCTTTACCTGAGTTTGAAAGAAAAGAAAATATATTGACTACATCTTTATAAATCATTTCCTCCCATTCTCTATCTTCTTTTGGCAATAAACTTAAGTAGACAAAAAAAAAACAGTGACCATTGTGGATGCCTCTTGGGACAGGTGCCTCTTGGAATGGGTGTCTGGAGAGTTAGATGAAAAGTATATTATTTTTCTCTGATTAAGTGTATAGTTTGAATTTTGTATCTCTCTCACGCACACACACATATATATGTATGCTATAGAAATATATATATATACTACTGACTATTGCCTTCTCTCTATTAAAGTAATAAATTAAATTACTTATATAAAAATTCAATGTTATTCACCAATTCAACAGTCACTGAAGGTTGCATATTTGGTCCTGTGCCTTGCAGTGGGTTTCCCGGACCTTGGGTTATTTACGGAGAGAGATGGATGAAAAGCAAGATGAAAAACAAATACACAAGAGCCAGAGGTTGCAATAGAGAAGTTCGTACTCTGAACCTTTAAAACAAGATAGCATGCACATTTTGTTAGAGTAGATGGCCTCTGTCTGCTGGCATCCCAGAGGTTCTGTTTTCTCATCACACCACCTTTGGGAACCCTAAAGGTACCATATTAATGGTAACAGAGTTTGAGCTTTGGATAAGAAATGTATCTGGATTCCTACAGTAGTTGTATTAGTCTATACCTGTGTGACCCTAAACAAAGTATTTAATCTCTCCGAGGCTTGATGGTCCCAGCTTTCATCACAGTCAGATTCAGCTCACAATGCCAGCCACCTCGCATGCTGGTTGCCACACCTTCCTCTGGATTAATTTTGCTTAAACGTCACACCAGGGAGGGAAGCACGTTTACCCTCTTGTTTTATAGATGAAGAAACTAAAACACAGACACTCAGTGTGGATGCATACTGAGGATTCAAGGCAGACACAGTGGCACGCACCTGTGGTCACAGCATTGAGGATGCTGGGGCCAAAGGATCACTTGAATCCAATAATCGGAGAGCCCATCACACGCATGTGCATACACACACAGTCTCTCTCTCTCTCTCTCTCTCTCTCTCTCTCTCTCTCTCTCTCTCTCTCTCTCTCCCCCACTCTGGCTCCAGCTTCATCCTGGTACTCACATTGTTTTGTGTGTCTGTGTGCCGGCCCCAGCTCTCAGGGGTGGTACATCCTTGTTCTCTTGTCAGTTAGCTAAAGACCTGCACTAAGTGAGAAATGAGAAGGAGAAGCTGAGATCTCTAGAAAGGTCGTTCATGAGACTCGATGACCAAATGAAAGAGGATGGTGGTGGCCTTATTCTTCTATGACCAAGAGATAGAATACGAGGGTTAGAAAACAGAAGAAAGGGCCAAGAATCAGTGTGTTGCAATAACAACTGGGCTTCCATTGAGTTGAAGGCAGAACGCACCTACGGGGACTAGGCCATGGAAGGGGTTCACTTTTGGAGGACATTCCTATCATATTGTGGAGGATAGAGATGGCTTTGGAGGACAAACTAGTAATGAGTAGTGAGTGCATCAGGGCATCATCCCGCCTAAGCGCAGTCCTTCGTGCCTAGAAATAAGTCACCTTCCAGAAAGGCTGCTATGTACTCTGCTCCTCAGATACTTGCACTGTTCAAGTTGGCTGGATGAGCCAAATAGATGAAGCCACATGAATACAAGATGGTTTATTACCTAACAGCTAGAGGGCTGGGAAAGGCTGCTAGTGAGACCACACTGGTGACCCTGCTTGGAGTCATGGAATGGGCACAGTTTGATACCCACGCTGATGTCACTCTGCTTCCTTGAAGCCCCTGACAGTAGGCATCTCCACACAGGTCGAACGACAAGAATCCAAAGAATAGTAAGCAGGTTTTAGGCTCCATGGTTTCTTCAACACTTCTGGAGAAAGCTGGAGGAATGATAGCCCTGGGAAGCCCTCCCTTGGAATTAGCAGAGGCACCTGTGCTGCTGTTTATCAGGGGCTGTTGGGGCTGAGGTCTGGGGGGAAGGAAGCCATGGAGTTATAGTCCTTGCTCTAGAGAAGTAACACAGAGATTGGGAGGAAGGACTGAGTCTACACACACACACACTCAGAAGCAGAACTACAGAAAGATTATTGGAGTTAACAAGGCAACTATCTGGCACACATGCCAACTGCACCCAGAACCTGTCGCTGTCTCCCACATTCTCCCAAAAGCGTTCTAGGACACCAGCTTTGCACTGATGTCCTTTGCAGAATATTGGAGATCAGAGCTCTGGCTTCTGGTGTCACACAATCTAGGTCTGTAGCCCAGTTTCTGGATCTGAGCCTCCATTTCTTCACATATCCAAACTCTGCCTGGTTCTCTATCTGAGTTCAGCCTTGTGTAAGCCGTGAAACCGTAGATAATTTTGCTATGTGCTTGACCTAAGGGAATCCATAGGGAACACAAAGCTTGTGTTCTGCTTGCTTGTTGCCATGGCAAGGATCCATCTTATCCACCGATTTGGTGCTTCTTGTAGGCTAGCAAAGCCCAGACCCAAGGATTTAGGAGAACGAACGTGGGGATGAGAGGAGACACTTAACCTGGTTTAGGCTGAAGGGATGTGGTTCAGATTTCCTGGCTGGAGAAGAGAGACCAGAGAGCAGAAAGAGACTTGATATCTGTAAAGGGCTTTGAGAGGCAGAAATGAAAGCCAGTGAGTGATACAGTCATGATCTGGCCCTTTCCACCATGGCGTCTTGAGGAGAACCAAGGAGAATCCCCATGTAGCCATTTTCAGAGCACAGATTACCCAGTGGCGGGAGTAGCTGGCTGGAGGTGACTCTCAGGAGAGCAGTTGGGTTTTTAATTGAGTGGTGTTTTTAATAAATGTGTCATACACAACAGTTTTATTCATGCCATCTGAGGCCTACGGGAGGACGAGCTCACACACTCCTCGCTCTTTCTTTCCTCCAGTATTTTTGTCTCTTACTGCTCATCGGAGTTGGGGCTGGCAGGAGGAGCAGAGCTGGCAAGAGAAATGTTGCTGCTTCCCAAGAGAGTTGGTCAGGTTATTTTGAAGTGGAGGACGAAGACTTGATGTTCTTAGATTATCTCGGGGTTTTACTTTGCTATGTTTTTCTTGTTGTTAATTCAGATGTAGAGAAAACGGAGCAAGCAATTTCTAATTTTCCTTCTGAGTGGGAGATGATCCGATTGTTCAAGACAATTACCTACAATAATAATGCCCTCCGTTTCCAGCTGGTTACAGTTTGTAAAGTGTGATTCTCTGTAGTAGTGTAAGCCACAGCCAGCCCACCCACCGTCTGGTTCCTTTCGGCAGATCTCTAGGAGACAGCTGAGAAGTCCTGAGAACCTTGAGGTCCTGGTTACAATCAGTGCTCTCCACACACTTGCTTGATGATTGACTACCAAATCTCTTGGCCTCTCTTCTCAACACTTAAGTCTAAACCAACGCCTGCTTCCAACTCCTATGTTACAATATTTGAAGCATGCTTTACCTTTCTCTAAATTATTAGGATGTATGGAAAAGTACGTATTTTCATGCCAGCATTGACCATAGCAGAACCCTTTTCCAAGGCCTGATGATCTATTCCCTTGAGCTAGTTTTTTTCCAATGAAACGAGCCTTGTCTCCTCTTGACTCCTGGACAGCCATCATGTATCTGGCCACATGTCCCACAATAGATGCTTCCTATCCAGGGTTTAAGGATGTAGGGGAAGCATATTGCAAAAGCTACGTGTGCTCATCCATCAGGGATCAGCGATGGAACACAGGGAGTCTTTGTTTTTGGACTCATGTAAACAAGATTGTAAAGAGGTCACGTTGTGTAGGGGAGGCAACCAGATTTAAACACCATCTTTTCCAAGTTGTGCATTCCAGGTGTGAGAGCACACTGTATTTATAGAGCTCGGGGATGCTATCATCCATCAGGTATTTGGTCTGGCAACTGTGATGCTGTATTATTGCCAGGACATGAGGAAATACATGAAGCATTTCAGGGCACCAAGTTTAGCCATTATACTCATTAAGTATAAGAATTATGAGTTTTATGTCCAGGTTTAGGGTTATCAAAATTGCCCAGAACTTGTTTTCTAGGCCAAGAGTAGTCATATGTCTATGACCAATCAAAAGGCATGCTCTTCAAACTGGTCAAGGAAGTATATGGAGTCACTCAGTAGATTTATGCAGCAAAACCACCTTCCTGTCCTATATGTAAACCATTTCAGACCAGAAAGTCACATATGGTAAAAATTGAATTTAGTTCTTGCAGTTCTGAAAAAGTTAAATATCCTAAAGAACTATTCACGTACTAAGGAATAAAAGAGAGATACTCAAGAAGTTCTAAAATTAAAAAAAAAAAAAGTAGATAAAAGCACCAAATAGAGAGGCTTAGATGAGAAAGAAAAACCAGAGATAGATTGGGCGGAGAAGGAAAGGCACTCCTTCTTTCCATTGTTTATCAAAGACCCAAAAGGAAAATTAGAAGCAGCAGACAGTGAGAAGCACAATCAAGTTTTGAATTTCAAGACTGAGTTCTTGTCTCCAGAGAAGCCATTCCTTTCTTTCTCTCCCCAAGAGACTTCTTGGGTTCTCCTTCTAAGGCCTCCAGGACAGGGAGGGTCCAACTAAGGACAAGGCTTTGTTAACGAGAGAACCTTGCAAGAGGAGGCACAATTACCCCTAATGAGAGTAGAGATGGGCAGCTCTCACCCTTCTCACTGTGAAAGGGTGGCCCATTCTGTTCACATTTTGCATCCCTTAAACCCGCCGTTACAGCAAGAAGGACAAACTTCAGGGATCCTGGGTTTGACAAGCTTGCTTGTGTTTCCAGCTTATTGATGAATGTGAACGGAAAAGCATCAAGACTGTCTGTCTGGAGATAGCCTGCCACCAACACTGCCTTTGTTCTTGTTAATGACCGGGAAACTAAGACATCAAGACAGAACCTAAGTCTTTGAAGAGAGGCCTGTGGTCAAAGTTGCCATTTTTGTTTTGGTTTGTTTGTTTGTTTTTCTATTGTTGCTTCATCTTTGCTTTCTTAGATTTTCCTTTTAAGTTGAAGGAAAATGAGACAATACTGCCAGAATACTATGACTACCTTATTCAGTAAAATTCCTACTGTCTAGTCAATTCCACCCTCTAGTGCTTTTCACAAGGCCATGGGTGGTGGTGGAGCGCCCACCACGGCTGGCTGAGGTATTGTCATCTAGGTGGGTATGTGTGGTGCCTCTATCAGCAGGGCTAAGTGATTGAAGTAGCGCAGGAGCCAACAGCAACTAAGCTCGGAGTTGTTCTAGATTCAGTTCCTGATCTCTAGAAAACCAGAACTTGTTGGTCAGAGTGGTCCATTAACCAAGCACCAACTAGAGGCTTCTCTCTGGTATTCAAAGTAAGGAAAGTCTTCACTGGCAAGTTAAAGCAGAACTCAGGAGAAACCAACTCAGGATGAAAGAGCAGCTTCTTAGGAGAAATAAAGAGGTCATGTAGAAACAAATTCAATAAGTGTTTTGATTTTTGGTTTTTGCGTTGTTTGTTTTGTTTTTCTGTTTTGAGACAAGGTTTCTCTGTGCAACAGTCCTAGCTGTACTGAAGCTAGCTCTTGTAGACTAGGCTGGCCTTGGACTCACAGAGATCTGTCTGCCTCTGCCTCCGAGATGCTGGGATTAAAGGCGTGTGCCACCATCGCCTGACTTCACTAAGTGTTTTTAAAGTTGAGAGTCTTTTATAGTTTAGCCATTTCTCATGTGTCTTTAGAGTAATTTAGTGAATATAAAAATAAAAATATACCTAATCTTTTTTATAATTCTGAAGTGTTTGTTTTTCCTCTTATACACAAACAATAGCATGGTATAAAATTTTGCTTTCTGCCTTTCCATTTTCCCCTGTATCTTGGATGTTATTTCTTACTGATACATAGAAGTTCCTTATTCTCTCTGAGCTACAGCTAATGTACCATAATTTCTTTAAGCATCTCTAGTTGATGGGACACTTGGATTGTTTTAACCTTTATATATCATTGTAAAAGCAATGTGGTGTATAATATTGTATTGGATAAATATTGAATTATTATTTCATGATGATGAAATAGATCTGTGAACTGTATCCTTAGAAATAAACTTGCTGAGTCTGAACGAGTTCAGATAAGTCTGTTGCATGAGGAGGGAGCCGGCCCCTTTTCTGTCCCAGCCGCCTGGCTAGTTTATACCTGAAATAACCACATAGAAACCATATTCATTAAAACACTGTTTGGCCCATTAGTTCTAATTTCTTATTGGCTAATTCTTACATCTTAATTATAACCATTTTTATTAATCTGTGTATCACAATGTGACTGTGGCTTACTGGCAAGATTCTAACCAGCATCCGTCCCAGGCAGAAGATCCCTGACGTCTCTCACTCTGCCATTCTTCCCAACATTCAGTTCTGTCTTCTCTGCCTACCTAAGTTCTGCCCTATCAGGCCCAAAGCAGTTTCTTTATTCATTTAACCAATGAAAGCAACACATGAACAGAAGAACCTCCTACACCAGTCTGTATAATTTCTGTCCCATAAAGTTTATAGCAATCTGCTTCTCTGAACTGCAGGTTTGTTTTTATTTTGTTTTAATTTCCTTGCTGCTATCACTGAAAGATTTAAGAAAGGATGAGCTTTAGGATATGGGCCTGCTGGCCAGACAAATTAAAGAAACCTGTATAAAGAAATTTGGGTGCTACAATTAAGCAAATTTAGGTATTCTCTTTCCTTTCAAACCATGGGTTTACCTCGAATGAAATGCCCAAAGTGCTTCAACTTCTAAAGCACTTTCTTATCCCAAACCACCTACAACCCTCACATCAAACCAAAATGCTTGAACCAAGACTTCAGTTTTTAATCTCTCTGCCTCAGATCTCTCCTTCAGTTTAGCAGAAGTTCAGACAGTGACTTGTTTACCAACAAGGGCTTGAGATGCTAAACGAACAAGAGCCTGGCTCTTAGAGGGGGCACATGAATAAACTCCCAGAATCCTTGGGCCAGTAGCCTGAGGATCTAGAGGTTTCTAAGATTCAGGACCCCTGATTGGCTGACATTTGTCTAGGGGTGTCCTGGTGAGTGTGTGCTGGCAAGTGATCCTATCTATAGCGGTCGGAACATTAGGCATTTCCTTTGGATGGTCTGTTCTTGGGTGGTGCTCAGTTTGTGGTCCTTCCTGCAACCAGGTATTGCTTCAGGGTAAACTACTGAGGCTCAGGCCTCCATTAAACTTATTGATGGCTGAGTCCCACTCTGGCAGGTGATAACAGTTGGAAGTAAAGAACTTCCTTTGGGTGGTCTGTTTCTATTTAGCTTATCATGGTTGGCTCCTACATTTTTCTCCTTCCCAAGCACCGACAGGACCCAATCTTGGGTACTGCTTGCCCATGGTTTTAAAGAGGTATTATTGGGACCTAAGAACAACTTAAGTTAACAAATCTATTTATTGACAACTCTGGCCTACTTTCCTGGTATATCAACGAGCACTATAGATAGTTATCTTGTCCCCCACGCCAGGGAGTTCCCTCTTGTCTCAGCCTGTCAACCTATATTGGGCAGGAGCATGGGACAACATGTTCCTTTCCACAGCTACTTCAAGCAGACATTGGTGCATTGTTAAAGGCTAGCCAAAGGTAAAAAGGGAATTTAGGCAATGGGACACCCACTGGACTCCAATGAAGGGACAGGGAGTGTTCATATCGGCTGGACTGGTCCACATCAGCTTTCAGGAAGTTCAGGGCTCACTGCCATTTAGAGCAGGTTATAGTCAGCAATTGATGCTTAGTTGTATCTGCCAGCCAAGTGGAAGCCTATTGAGATAAGTTTAAACTAGGAACAGAAGTTAAAATTTATGTACTTAAAGAAAAGTAATACTTTATTGAAATCCACATTGTAGAAAAAGAGCAGATAACAGGTATCTGTAAACAGAAGGAATAGACTCATACCTTTGAGTCCTAGCAAAAACTACAGATTTTGCTTAGAAGCATGTCCAGAGAACCATGTATGGTTTGGGCAGAGATGCCTTTGGCCTGATGAGAAAAAACTTTTAGTTCATATTTAAATGGCAACTAAAATAAATTTAAAATCTTGAGCTTGTGACCCAAACAGGAAGTAGTCATTGCTCTATCAGCTTATTAGAACTATACTATAGAGGGGGGTTGAAATCATCTGTGCTTGTGAAGGAGGAAATGTAGGAGCCAGTCAATGTAGGTGCCAGCCACGATAAGCTAAATAGAAACAGACCACCCAAAGGAAGTTCTTTACTTCCAACCATTATCACCTGCCAGAGTGGGACTCAGCCATCCATAAGTTTAATGGAGGCCTGAGTCTCAGTAGTTTACCCTGAAGCAATAATTGGTTGCAGGAAGGACCACAAACTGAGATTACCTGAGCACCACCCAAGAACGGGCCATCCAAAGGAAATGCCTAACGTTCCAACCGCTATAGATAGGATCACCTGCCAGCACACACTCACCAGGACACCCCTAGACAAACGTCAGCCAATCAGGAGTCCTGAGCCTTAGAAACCCCTCACCCCCACCTTTACTACTATAAAAACCCAACACTACCTGGAATATTGGAATAGTCGGGGCTCTCCAACTATTCCAATACTCTGGACATGTGGAGAGACCGAGTTTGCCAACTTGCATAAAATAAAGGCTCTTTGCTTTTACGTATGTGTCTTGGTCTCCTTGTTGGTTTCTGGGAGACTTCGCAGATCTGGGCATAACAGGTTCAGTTCCCAGCACTCACAAGGCAGTTCATAACTATCTGTACCCCCAGTTCCAGGAGATCTGAAGTTCTCTTCTGCCCTCCATGAGCACCCGACAGTCAAGTGGGACATAAACACACAGGCAGGCAAAATACCTGCACATGTCAGATTAAAAAATAAAATACAGTATGGTAGTAAAATGGATGAAATCTATTTTTGCTTGCATGCACTATAAAAGAGCTTAGAATTCACTAGAAAAAATAAGATGGGTTCAAGTAAAATATCT
Source organism: Alexandromys fortis (assembly GCF_014885135.2). Taxonomy (NCBI): domain Eukaryota; kingdom Metazoa; phylum Chordata; class Mammalia; order Rodentia; family Cricetidae; genus Alexandromys; species Alexandromys fortis. The sequence goes on along the minus strand of NW_026067914.1, from coordinate 4,410,577 downwards.
AACATTTATGTTTGGGTTTGCATGGTTCTTTTAAACTCAGAACGTTTAGCTGAGAATCTTAAAGAACAAAAGGATCTTAGGTACTACCTGTTCTATAATCTACCCACCCCTCTCCCATTTTGCACAGTTAAAAACAAAAACAAAAACAAACAAACAAAAAAAAACCTCTGGTGAGATTGCATGATTTGAAGATTTCCAAAAAAAACAGTTTGGAAACATAATTTTGCAACTTTGCTTACTATAACACAAATGGAATATTCTTCCACATCCAATCTCCTCATGAAGGCAAAATGACAAACCGTGTAGATTTCATGGGGAGATTATCCTTAAAGGGAATACAGCCCTTAACTATCTGGGAACAGTGTATTAGGAGATAGAGGGTCACAGAGACTGTCAACAGTAGAAGGCACAATTTCCTCACTGTCACCAGTTGGAGCCTGTAGAGTTCACCTAATTTTGGAGTACATCAACTCAGGTTAAACCAAAGATTCAGCCTTCAATGATCTTTTTGTACACTGTAAAGATGTATCTTTGCCAAGGCACCTTCTGATTGGTTTAATAAAAGAGCTGATTGGCCAATAGCTGGGCAGAATAAGGTTGGGTGGGAATATCAGACTAAGGACGAGGAGAAGAAGAAAGGCAGAGTTGGGGAAATGCCAGAGAGGAAGTTTCTAGTGAAATGGCTAGAAGACTGTAGGTTTATAACCTAGGAAAGGGGAGAGCCTTAAGTAAGAAAATACAATTTTTAAATGTAAGCGTTAGCTAGTAACAAGCCTGAGCATACGGTGGGTTTAATCCAAAGTGATGGGAGGGCGATGAGGGGTCAAAGGCAGGAGCAGAATCAAGGGAAGGTGGAGTAGAAGGAAGCTTCCTGTTTCTACAGAGCCATCAATCAACAGGATCTGATGCCATCAGAGGGAGGTATCCGTGACAACCTACTTTAGATGTTAAAGGGATCCCTTTGGGCATCAAGTAGGTTAAGTAGAAGCAGGAAAACCAGTTGGGAGGCTGCTTATTACTGCAGTCCAGGCAAAGAGGAGTGTTCATAGCTGAAGGCTTCATTTAGATAGATAGATAGATGATAGATAGATAGATAGATAGATAGATAGATAGATAGATAGATAGATGGATGATGGATGATTGGATGGATATAGATATGTATGTATGTTTATACGTATTATGCATGCATGTTTGTGAGTGTTCACACATACACACACACACACACACACACACACACATATTGTAATCAAAGCATAGGAGACTAAGGGCATGACCAGGGTCATAGAGGAAGATAAAGCCAGGGCTGGGCCTCATCCCAGCATCACCACCATCCGTAGAGCATCATCATCTGTGAAGCATCCTCAGTGAGTGCTCCTATACTCGAGAAGCAGCGCAGTGAGGAGCCTCATCGACTTCTGCAGGTTTGAGAGACCCTGACTTCCATGTGTAGTTGCCCGGGGCTTGAGACTTGTTTCTAAGCAACAGAACACAGCAAAGCAGAGTTCCTTTGTGCCTTTGAGCTCCACCTGTTCTCTCTAGCTCCTCGCCTTGGAGCGTATTGCATTGTGAGGAATGAGGGACGCGAGAAGGCTTTAGTCTGCCAATGCATTCAATGCAGGAGTTTGTGGGGGAAAAAAAAAAAAAAAAAAAAAAAAAAAAAAGCTTTAGCAAAATGTTTCCATTCCAAACACCGACATTCACCAAAAGCTACACACAATGATTTGACCCAAATCTCACTTCAACTGTGGCTCCTCCTCTCACTCTTATCTTTTGTCATTTCCAAGTTTTCCATGATTTGCACAGTTGACCTATCAGCAAGTTCTTACCACTTTTAACATGTTGTGCTTACTGAGCCTTAGAAAACAAGCCCACCATGTCTTGGTTTAGAAAGTGAGAGGGTGTCAGTCTTCTGAAGAAATGCTGTGTGCCCTCTGCAGGGAAACACCAAGTGCCTGCTGGAGTCTCTCCTTGAGCATTTCCTAAGTGAGAGCCCCCTTTAGACAGAAACGCACCAGACTTCCGAGGATCCAACCACACAGAATTTTCACCACCTTGAACATCTCAGTTAGCTCCCTAGATTCTGGGCTTCTTTTTAAATTACTTAAGCCAAGTATCCTGGAAGATTTTGAACTGAGCATGCACAGCGTGACATCCCTGTTCATATGTCATCAAGGTACAAATTTGGCTAAGTATGTTTTGGCTCTAACAGAATTAATTCTGATTTTTGGGGTCATTTGTGCAACACAAATCTGTCTCTTTTTTTGCCCTGACATTCTGGTGGCCACCATAGGCTTTGTGTTGGCTCTGGGCTCATCAGGCAGTGTCTAAAGTGTCCACTGATGGAGATCAGCTTCTCAGGGACTCCGCTGCTGGACCAAAGGGAAGCCAGCTTATTAGAGCTCGTCCGAAGACCTCACCTTGCTGCCCTTCACTGCTTGAAAGTGCAGAGCAACGAGGGCTCTCGGAAGTCTGCAGCACACTGGGTTTCAGAGAAGGGTTTTTTGTGGGGTTGGTTTTTAGTTAGTTTGTTTGTTTTCATTGCTGGGGTAAAAGTAATAAGAAAATGAGAAAACAGAAAACCTTAACTGCTCAAAAAAAATGCAGTTTTCTCATTCAGAGCATTTTTTGTTAATTTGGAGCTGATTGCTAGCCAACCTATCGCTGGCTTAGGGCAGAAAACTGAAGAAAAATGTCTTTTGTTTACTCACTCAGCATCTGAGTGTAGCCTGAAAGCTTCCCTAGGTAAATCTGACAGCACTTTCCTCCCGTGTAGGCACCAGGATTAGTTAACCTAAACAGCCTGTTTACTTGTAAGTTTTCTGCTTTGTAAGAGAACCCAAAAGGCAGGTCAAATATGCTGCGATAACTTTGATTCCTTAAATCAGCGCTGTGACTTTGAGAGGCCAAGGGCTGTACAGACTGTGAGAGGGTGAAGTTGTGCTGGTCGCTGAGGGCCCTAGGCAGACTGCTCCACCCTCCCTAATCCCACTGAAGCAGCACAGTTTACCAGCTGTGTGGTGCTGGGACTTGGTCCGCCTTCTCAGGGGCTCTTGTCCTTTGAGATGTGTAGAATAATATAGTTCTGGCCTCAACAGGATTTGGGAAGTAACTTGTTTCTGAGGCCTCATCACCAGTCTTCACCCAGAGGTGATTTGCTGTTGTTAAGACTGTGAATTCTGAAGATGTCAGAGCCAGAGAACACTGCAGTCTGGAACAACTGAGCAGGCTCACAGGAGCTCACAGAGACTGAAGCAGCCGGCAGTAGGGCCTCTATGCATTTGCAATAGCTTTCAGCTTAGTATTTTTATGGGGCTCCTGAGAGTCTAAATGAATGGGTCTTTGTTCTTGTACCTGCTTTGGGGGATCTTTTCCTTTTGGGTTGCCTTGTTTTATCTTATTATATTGTGTTATTTTGGTTGTCTCTTAGAAACCCATTCCTTCCTTTTTTCCTTCCTTCCTTCCTTCCTTCCTTCCTTCCTTCCTTCCTTCCTTCTTTTTGGTTTTTGTTATTTTGAGACAGGGTTTCTCTGTGTAGTGCTGACTATCCTGGAACTCATTCTGTAGACCAGTCTGGCCTTGAGCTCAGAGAGAACCACCTGCCTCTGCCTCCCAAGTGCTGGGATTAAAGGCATGCACCATCACTGCCCAGCCACTTAGCAGGCTTTTAAGTTTGAGCAAGCTATCTGTCTTCTTAGATCAATGTATCAATGTTTTGAATGGACATGATAATATCACCCTAATAAAGTAATGATGAGAGCTAAACACTGCCATTAGCACATAATAAGGGCTCAATAAACATCCCCTTCCCCAATATAAGCTTCTCTTTCCCAAGAGTACAAATCACTCACTTGGCAAAGACGAGATAGTAAACACACCAAAACATAATGCAGGACAAAACTGATTCCGGGTGTATCGGCCATCTGCTTCAACCCTACACCCTTGCTCTCCAAAGCCTGGGTTCCGAGCTTGCTACACCTCACGAATGAGTGCTGCTTCGTCTCTGCCGTTCCGCCACAAAGGAGCTTGTAGACACAGGGTGCAGGGCTAGGGTTGCAGCCCACAGTGCATCCTGAAGCCCTAGTTCAGTCCGCAGCACTAGAGGAGAAGGGTTTTTAAAATGAGATTTTAGAGAGACCTCATGTCATAGACATGATGGTACATCTATACTTACTGCTAAACCAGTCACAATAGTAGGAATTGGAACCATTCTCAGTCTCCATCAACAACAGACAAGTAAAGAAAATGCAGTACAATGGGATTACATTCATCGGTAAAGAGAAATAAAACCGTATTTTAAGGGGAAATGGAATGAGATGAAATTAAGTGCAATAAGCCAGGTTCAGAAAGACAAATTCCATGTTTTTCTTTTACATGTGAAACTGAGGTGTGTGTGTGTGTGTGTGTGTGTGTGTTTACAGTGTGGCTCTATAGGTCATAAAACTAGAAAAATGATCCGAAGAGAGAAGGAAGAGATCGATTTCTTTGTTTGTTTTTGTCTTCAAGACAGGATTTTGCTGTTTAGATCTGGCTGTTTAGATTTGAGGGTGGCCTCAAACTCACAGAGATCCGCCTGCCTCTCCCTCCCTAGTGCTGAGATTAAAGGGGTGCACTATCATCACCCGACAAAGAGATAGCTCTTAAGAGAGGGGAGGGAGGAGGAGAGGACAATGGAATACATATATAAGAAAGCAGGAGGTCGTGACATCTGTGGGGACCGGGAAACTGGCCAGAACAGGGTTAGTGGCACAGAGCAGGTAGTGAGGGAGATGATAATATGTGTAAGAGTGCCAGACTGAACCAGTTGCTTTGTATGCTAACCCACAGAGAAACTGAGGTGCACGCTAGAGGAGCAGGTGCCCAGCAGACCAGTGTGTTGACTGAAAGACTCACAGGATATTAGCACCCCCTGAGACGTTGCCTCCCTGATTGTCCTCCTTGTACACCGTTCAGTATCAATTTGGCAGTGAGAACGAAGGGATTTTGACAGTTGTACACTGCCCATGTATGAAATTATGTGCTGGAACATTCTAGAAATAAACTCACTATGAACCACGAAGTCTTTGCCAGGAGAGGCGGGAAGGGTTGGAGATGGGGGAAAACATGAGGTCTGAGTAGAAACGGCATGGGCCTAAATCCTAGCTCTGCCACCATATATTTGACTTTGGACACATTTTACATTCATTGTGATCAGGTTTCCCCCACCGCTAAGTTGCTGAAATAGCATCTTCATGCTGGGGTTGTTGTGAGGATTAAATTGCTAACAGGAGTAAAAGTTCTGACAATGCCTGGCTTGTAGGAAGAACTCAGGGAGCGTCAATGAGTTTCTTTTTATTTAAGCTGTAGTAAGAACTCAGGGAGCGTCAATGAGTTTCTTTTTATTTAAGCTGTAGTAAGAGCTCTGGGAGCCTCAATGACTTCCTTTTTATTTAAGTTGTAAAGCCAATGCAAGTGCTTTTGCTCCAAGCTCTCTGCATTTTTAAATCGGTTTTTCTCGCTTGCCTGTTATTCCTACATTTCAGTAAACTGCTAAGTATTTTCCTGAAGTTCTGAGACCTGGGTCAACTGGATTTTCTAGTCGCAAGGTCACAGTCTCAAGTTGGAGAATGGGTTGTAGTGCTTGCTGAGACCCAAGAACTGAAATTGGAGTAGCAGTGGAGGTTGGAGTGAACTTTGTGTTCCATTTCATAAGGCAGAAAAGCCATTTCATAAGAAAGTAGGAAAGTTTAGTTTCCGTAAGAACTTCTCGCGTTCCTAGGAAAACCTTGGGTTCACCCCTCCCCATTCCTATCCCTGACCCTGGCTTCCAGTTACCTCAATATTGGGTATTTTCTTTTCTTTATAATTTACTCGGTCTTTTTAAAATGTGAAATTGCAACACAAGGCAGATATTTGAAAAGTGTTTACGATATTGGAATGACTAAATTTTCTTGGGCAAGGAAAGTCAGTTGGAGAAAGAGAAGATGGAGTAAAGGTGTTTGATAGTTGTATTAGCTTCTGAATGTAGGCAGGTGTCATGCATCATCTAGCTAATATATGCTTTTACTATTCTAAAAGAATATTCTACAATTTCAAGACCAGAGGGAAAGCTAAGGAGGAAGCTACTGTCTTGTCTTTGTACCCACCTCTCACTGAGTTTTCAACAGGAAATCTTAGAGAAAGTTTTTTTTTTTTGTTCGTTTTGAAAGTCTTCTCATGCCAGCAAATAGCAACTCAGTACAATATAGTTGCCAAGGCAATGTCAAGATCGTGTAGCGAGAGAGAGAAAATGTGGTGTGTGCAGACAGAGAGATGGTGAGACAGATTAACAATGAGAGCGCCAGGGTTTTCTGCAAATGGAAAGTTTAATTGTTTTGTATAAGTATGCTCGCAGCTGCACCATCTGTTCTGGTGGAGCTTTCTCATGAAGCCCTTTCTTCCCATATCACCTTGCTCGGGACTGTTTGGCTTGTCCTCCAATTATACCCTAGTCTTCATTCCTACACCAAGCCGTGTCAAAACGGGTTCCACGTCAAAACAGGTCCCACCGCATTTGAGTTAGACAACGACATTTTTCACTTGCTCGGTTCAGAAATACTTTTTCTGCGAAAGCTACTTCAAGGCCTGGACCCAGCAAACCCTTCCACATCATGACTGTGAAGACAGATACGTCCCTTGCTCCCAACACTGTATAAATATTTGCTACTTAAATAAAATACTCTAGTCAGACTTGAGTAGCTGCCAGCTAGATATTTGCTCATTTTTTTAGAGACTGTTGCCTTAGTTTTAAAAGACTCAATTTTCCTTTCTCTCTTTCTCTCTCTCTCTTCAGGTACAATCCTTGGATTTGCCCTCCGGCCATACAAAATGAGCTACAGGGAAGTCAAATACTTCTCGTTTCCTGGGGAGCTTCTGATGCGGATGTTACAGATGTTGGTCTTACCCCTCATCATCTCCAGTCTTGTCACAGGTACTTGGCATCTACACTTTGTGCTGTGTGGCTTTTTGTTTTGTTTTGTTTCTTTTAAGTGTGTTTATTGCAAAAGAACGCTTAGAAAAGCCAACGCTTTAGGTTTCTGCTGGATGCATGCTCTGTTCTAGAGAAAAATAAAACAAGCCCCTTCGAAATGATGGGAAGGAGGGCTTTAGTAATAATGCATGAATGATTATGACTCGTATTTTCACCAATCACAAAAGGAGATGGATTTAAACAGCCATGTAATCTGGTCTGCCTCCCCGTGACCGAGGTACCCTGCTAAACACCACACCACCCGCCTTCTCTGACCTCAGTGATGTAGTTGACTAAAGCATACAACAGGTCTGTTTTCTCACCCTCTTATCCCACCCAGAGAACATCTGGTTGGACAGCCTATTAGCTATTGATGCAAGAATGCTTGTTCTCAGAGCCACCAGGACATGAGCGGGAGCCTTCCTGGAAGCCTCATCAAGAGGTAATGCCCACAGCACACTCACCAACTCTGCTGCCACCAACACTTATCTCTTCCTGGTGTGCCTGCATGATTTCATTTCCTTCTCCCGTTTCCCCACCCACCCACCCCCATTACCTTTTATGCTGGTGGGAGAATGGGGAGGGGGTGGGAGATGTCCCCATTGGCTACGCTGTCCATGACACTTTGATTTTCAACCAGAGGAAGCTTGTAGGATAGGATCTCTTTACTGTGACAGTTGAGGGTATGGCTTCTCCTGCATGGCTAGAGGTTGAAGAGTCATTAGTTATGTGGTTGACAAATATGGACGGGGCAAGAAGTTGCAGGAAGAAGAAACAATTACCGTACATTCCTTCCTGCCCACTCTTCTCTTTCCCTACAGCCCATCTCTGACTTGGAGAAAGAATGTCCATAAACACTGCCCCAGCAGGATGGTGCCTGGGTTTGTAGATAAAGCCCCAGACCTCAGGTACTATTGACCCTGGCCTCTTTTTCCACTTGGGGTCACTGTCCTTCTTGGGCAGGCCAGTTTGCCTCTGTGTGAGCTGTATCTTTTCTGCTCTTCCCATGAGTTTTCAAAAAGAATTATACTCTTCCAAGCTGTCTGTGTAACAAGAACTTCATAGAGCAACTCAAAGGTCACGGGGCAGCATTCTGACTACTACGTGCCTTAGAGGGCTGGCCATTACATGCACAGAAACTATGTCAGATTACTTCTCCGTGCCTTGCAGATCTGTGCTGGCTACCACTTGTCCAGGGCCTTAAACAAGTAATTGCATGTGCATGAGCTCAGAGTGGAGGATAACCTGGCCACAAACCAGTCCTGTCACCCTTAGGGCACCTGTTTGTAAAACTGGACTGGTCAGTTGTTGACTAGGGGTAATTGTAGACATAGAAGCTACAATTCCGATCACAGAAGCTGTATTAAATGTTGGCCTGGGGCACATTTTCATTTTGTTAGCTATTTTTCTCAAAAAAAAATCTTTGTAGAAATCACTTATAGGTGAGAGCCCATCTCCACCATTTTATTGGTGTGGCCTGAATCCCCCTGTGTCATCCCTAGCAGCTAACTTCTAGGCTGAGAACCTGTGAGTCCTCTAGACACACGCTGATGTCTCCTGGACCCCTCTTACTGTCTCTTCTAGAGTGGAACCCATGTTTCTGCTTTCTTGCAATTAATTATGCAATTTTTATTTTGAGACACAGAAACCCCTTGTACTACATACAGTTAGAAAAAGCATTGCTTCCTCTTAGAAACGGTCCTCTCCCTTGAAATGGAATTCCCTGGTGTTTGAAATACTAAACAATCAAGTTTATTATAGGAACAAGAGCGTTCATTGAGTAAGTTTTCAGGAAAAAAAGATTTACTTTGATCTAATCCCTTTCAGTGCTTTGAAAGAAAAATTTGGCTAAACATTAGGTAAATTAGCAACCCTTATAATATGGCTGTTTAAAAAAAAAAACAGAACAGCAAATTGCAAACAACCATAATAAATAAACTCATAATCTAGGTGCAAGTTGAGAATGTTATCACATAAAATCATTAAGAGTCTTATCTCTTATCGAGGGCTAGGCCAAGGAAAGGGGTCTGTGGCAGAGTTTATCCAAAGTTGTTTTTGGGGAGTTTAGCCAAAGATGTTTCCAGTGTTCTCTCCCAGGAGTAATCCCGAACTACACAGTAATCTAGATACTTGTGATCAATTAAAATAAATGATTGAATCAATGAGACTTTCCTTTGTGGTTTTAAATACAAAACATTCTAAAAGTGGGGATGCAGAGGAGGAAATGTTTGCAAATTACCAGGACTCTCTAGAGGATCCCCTGGGCTTTATTGGACGATGTTACTGGTGAAATATGTTGCCCTGGGAGGTAACAAAGCCAGGCTCCATTATTCAAGAATGAAAAAGCAGTCTCGAAAGCTCGCAGCCGTCTAGAGGATGACGTGTACATATGAAGATGCCCTTTCAGGCTACTTCTTGTTTTCCTGCTTTGATAGTCATGGATACAGAGAAATATTTTCTTCAGCAGGAGAAAGAACAGGGCTAAGTGAGATGATTAAGTGGCGAGTGACCGCCCTGCAGAATAACGTGGACAAAAGTGGGACAAGGAGACTGTTGAAACCCGAGAAATATAAGATTAATCGGCTTCAACCAGCTGCTACTATATGTCCACAAGATCAAAATGTGACTTTTTCTTTTTCGAAGAGAATTTAGTTGCACAAGGGTTTAAGAGATCCTCCCGAGTTTTCGGGCTTGACACAGTTCACAAAACAGGACAGTACGGCCAAGCAAAGCATATCAGCCGGGTCATTCAACCTTACTGATATCAAAACTTGTGTTTGGGTGTCGGTGCTACTGCTTGAGAAACATCCCACTATTTCCGGACCTCTATCCGGCTTTTACTGGCTTCCGTGTTACCTGACTCACCCGTGGGTAATCCTAAAGTAAACAAAGCTTACCTCATGTGGAATGAGATGCCAAACACCATGCTCATTGCTGTGAGGAAACTGACCGGGGAAGGCTCTCCTCTCTGTCTTCTGAGTAGGGACGTATTGCGTCATAGCTGGTCTGCTTTGTGTCAGACAGGAGCATCCTAGAAAGAAATCAGAGCCTTACAAGAAGTCTTCCTGTGGAGAAAATACTTCACAGCTTTTGTGCTCTCTCATTCAAAAGCCTTGGGTCTGTGCAGACGGAAACGAACCTGAATAGAATCATTATTGCATTAAGTTTCGGAAGGTTCTAGAGAATAGACTCTAACAGTTAAAGCCACTATAGCCACATTTTTATTTCTCAAAATTTTATTGTTGTTTGTTTATTGTGGTGCCAGGAAAGAAAGCTCGTGCCATGGCCATGCTAGGCAAGCCCTCTGCCACTCTGTCTACCACTAAGCTGCGTGCCCAGACCAACTTAAAGAGCTCGGCAACAGACTGCTGTACTTGAAACACTACTGTTTGTGGGCTGAGGCATTAAAGCTCCGTAGGCCACATTCTTGTCCTGGAGTTGAAATCCAGTCTTCCCAAACATCCCTGCTGTGGATTCGCATTCCAGAAGCTCTGGGGAGAAGCTGGGAGGAAGCCCAAAGGCTACATTCGTACTCAAGTACCTTTTTCTTCTTTTCTTGAACAAGGAGACTATGCCTGTGCCAACACATCACACAATAAAACAAGGATTTGGCGCCAGTTTCTATTGATTTGGTCAGGATCAGCAGCCAAACTAGCTCTTTCATGCCAGAAATATGAATTGGTTTGGCTGGCTCAGCCTGATTTAATGCACAGGATAATAATTTAACGCCATGTCTAGTTATACAGAGTGGACGTAGATAGCCCTACTTCTGCATCTTTTTCAAACACGGGGGCTCTCTTGTGTTTTCATTCTCGGCGTGCACTTTCCTGCCCTCGCTCGCCACACAGGAAAACTTTACTGTCGACCCCAGGTTTCTGGAAGGGAAAAGCATTTGGCAGACGATCTCTTTGGAGTAGAGCATGTTGTAAGAGAAAGAGGTGAGAGAGGCGCATTAGGTACCATTATGAAAAGCAGCAGTTTGAAGCCTATGTTGGGCATACGGGACCTTAGATCACAAAATCAACAAAGTTCAACCATTCATTCATTCATTCATTCATTCACTTGCAGCTATGTTCTATGTCAGATATCAGGCTAGGCATTGCAGGTACCTAGATACAAAGTCAAAGTCCCTCAGTAATGCATTGGGTAGGAAGAGAGCGGCTCTCCAAATTCCTCAACAGTCACAGTATTGGTGAGCAAATTCCTGTTCCAGTTTTACGGCTTCTCTATATGCCCAAAAAGAAAGAGGCAGTTTAGTTGATTTTTTAAGATGTTTTTTGGTAATTTCATGTACGTATACAACATAATTAGATCATATCCACCTTCACCTTCCTTTTGGCTCACTTTTTAGACTTGATTCCAAACCTGATTTTCTACTGTTGTAGCATCTCCTACCTGACGTCAGCTACCCTGGAGTTTACCAGCATAGATGTCATCCACATTCCCCCATAAACATTGCTTCAAATTAACACAGTTTTTACACAGTTCCAAATCACTACTAATCATGGAAGCCTCCTGTCCTTTGTCTTGTGAAGGATGTAATGAATTATGGTGTTACGACATTCTGAACAAATACCATGGCCTGACTTAGACTCCAAGGGACCAAGTGTAATGATTAAATAAAAATCCTGTGGATCCCTGGCGGCTGCAGTGGTAGAAACGCTGCAGGTCCCCAAGCAGCGGCAGTGGGCAGCAGGTCCAAGAACAGCCAGTCCTAGGTAGGGACTGGTGCAGTTTCTCAAGTGGCTGCAGCAGGCCACATGGAGAGACAGACAGATGGGCAGGCCATGCAGAGTGAAGTTGGATATTTATTTAGTGGGTTATGGAAGGGAAGGGGAGAAGGAGAAGAGCGGAAAGATAGAAAAAAACAGAAGGGGAAAGGGGAGAAGTGGAGAGAGGCAGAAGCTGCCTCTTGAGACAGAAAAGGATGAAACTCAGGCTAGATAGAAGCTGAAGATCAGCTTGCCTCAGCAAAGAGGAGTGGGGAAGTGGGCATGGCTTGTCTCATAAAGAGACAGAACAGACCATTACATCAAGACCCTCACTGTCATATCCTAAGAAGAAAAAGAGAATGCCAGGAGGTGGTACACACCTTTAATCCCAGCACTTGGGAGGCAGAGGCAGGTAGATCTCTGTGAGTTTGAGAGTAACCTTGTCTACAAGAGCAGGACAGCCATAGATACACAGAGAAATCCTGTCCCCCCCCCCCCAAAAAAAAAAAAACAGAAAAATAAAGGAAAAGAGAAACAATTAGCCAACATCTAGAGATGTTACATATACCTTATCTCTGAGGGCTTTTTCTTTCCTCTAACCCAAAGAACAGAAAGGTAATTTTAAAAAAAAAGCAGGTTTCTCATTTTCTGAGTGATTTCATATAAATGAAGAAATTGTTTCTCTCCCTCCAGAACTCTATATTTACCCCTGGTTGGGAAATACTGATGTTGTTCATCAGTGCCTACAGTTTCCTTTCCAAGTGACTGTCCAGCTTCTGCCCAGACATTTCCAGGAACAGGAGATCCTTGGAACTCACATATTCTTGTAAAATGAAGGGTGCTTTTTCTACCCAAAACAAAACAAGCCAAAAAAATTTTAAAGAAACAGGAGAAAAAAAATACCTGCTTGCCTGTAATTCCCTGTCCATGTGACAGGCTCTCTCGTGGCCAAATGTCACTTAGACATTTTCCTTTCAAATACATAGACCAGAGAATCCTTTGGGAGGTGAGACTTGACGATACACAAAGCCAAAAACTAGGACTACCAGCAAAGGATTCTTCTATCTGAGAAAATAATGAAAATAAAGGCAGTAGATGTGTCTCAGAGTGTGGCCCTTTGGCTGCAGAAAAATGGCAGTTACAACAACAGCAAACTAAAATTTTGTCATTTAACCCAAGTGACCAAAAACAAAAACCTGAGCTAAACAATTTATAGTTCTTGGGCTTTTGAAGCGTATGTTAAGTGCTTGCAAAAATGAGAGCCAGGGTTAGCTAAGGGGAATTTAATATTCTGGACTATTAGTTGCCAAGTGTCTAATGTGTAGCTAAGGCCAAATTGAATACTCTGGGCACTTACGGGCAAGATCTTGAGGCAGGCTTCTCACGCCTATTAGTTAGAATAAAAGGCAGCTCTCCAAAGAGACGAACGTCTTTAGGCTTCCCTCGCATTTTCAGTGACATGGTGGGGCGGCTGCTCTAGGCTTGGTGTCAGGGTTAAGTATTGCCCCCAAAATGTCCTCAACTGATGGTAGCCGTTGACAGTAAGCACAGCAAGAGCTGTCCTCTCTGTGCACACATGAAAACTCAACAGTGAGTACAGAGAACTTGAGTTTGTTGGCTTACCGTTAAGGCTGCTGCCTCCACAAGTCTCCTTTGTCTCTGATCCTTGTGTGACCGTTTTCCTATTAAAGTCAATTAAAGAACCCATAAAGTTAATCCAGAAACAGTGTGAGCCAAAGAGAATTCCTCCCTCAGCACTAGAGGTTTCTGCCCTGCAGTGTGAGATTCGATTTCTTTGATCGCAACTGCCTAATTTTAAATTTTATCATTGGTTACACAACTTCCCAGACTTCCCTGAGAAACTCAATCTGTGTAGGGCACCCTGGATTTCATTGGGAAGTGAACGCCGCCTCTAGGAGCAGAGTGTTGGGCAAACTCTGCATCTACCATAACATCCAAACCCAACTCATAAAGACCTGGAAGGAGTTCATTTGAAGCCACGGACTGTTCCTATGTCAACTACTGGTCACAAATGTGGGAAAGAAGGCTGAGCAATGCCTACCTGGAAAAGGAAGACCTAGGATATAGTAAGAAAAGTCCATCTAAGGGGCAAGTCAAACTCCAGACTTGCATCATGTATAAAAGAAATAAGGAAATGTTTATGTCCGTGAGTTTGGGTGGAAGTAAAGTATAGACAAAGTCATTGAAATCTGGCCATCACAGAAATGGCATTTTTTTCCAGTATGACAACTTCACTTAACGAGCAGTTATTGAGACTTCGTATATGCCGAGCATTGTAGTACCAGGGCCTAAGGATTCTTAAATGAAGAAGATAAGGTCCCTGTCATCCAAAAATTTAGAAGTCTGGTTTGTGGAGCTTAATCCACAGTTGGGATATGGAGGGTGATGGTGATGGTAGAATAACCCTGGTGGGGACCTTGTGAGGAGGCATAGTGCTGCCTTCTCACTTTCCTCTCCAGCATTCGGACTTCCGCATGAGCCAGTAATTCTGAGCAGGGGAAAGGTCTTGTTTGGGTGGTTACCTGAGTCATACACTATTAAATGCTCTGTGAGCCAGAGGTGGGGCCCCTGTGAGTCCTGGAAAACAAGGAGTTTGGAGCCCCACCGAAAGTCACCACAGGAAATGTGACCTCACAGATAGAAAGTCAGGGAGGGAGAAGGGGTGCCTGCTGAGGTTTCAAAGACAGAAATTGTCCCTTTCATAGGGGAGATAGCAGATGGGAGCCCCTGAGCGAAAAAGGAAGCAGAGGCAATGTTGTGTTATCAGAGAGGCATTTCCAGCACCTTGGAAGGAAGTTACACCTGGCTGTCTAGTTGAAGCTTTCTTTTTCTTTTTCCGTGTGTGTGTGTGTGTGTGTGTGTGTGTGTGTGTGTGTGTGTGTGTGTGATTTTTTTCGAGACAGGGTTTCTCTGTAGCTTTGGTGCCCATCCTGGAACCAGCTCTGTAGACCAAACTGGCCTTGAACTCAGAGCCGTCCACCTGTCTCTGCCTCCCAAGGACTGGGATTAAAGGTGTGCCCCACCACCACCTGGCCCTGAAACTTGCTTTCTTCCAGCGCTGGCTCCCTAGCCCTAATTATGCTAATTAAACAGCGGAGAGGATAGGGTTCACATGTGTCTCTTGGATACCTGAGCCTGCGAAAGGTGTCCCAGTGCTTCTGACGGGCCTGCTCCCCAAGTCCTTCACCATCCTGACCACCTCCCACACCCAGCCATGTGACCAGGACTGACCCTGGAACTCCAGTTGCTGGGTGACAGGGTGGGGACAGTGATCTGGCCCAGCTACAACAGACCCACAGAATGGGATGTTGTGGAAAGATTTTTATGATAAAAGCAAAACAGTTCATCACTAGAGGTCACAGGCTCACAGTTCCGGGTGGGATGCTGTGTGAGGCCAAGATTCTTATCTGTGAATTTCAGAAACTTCAAGTTAGCCTGTGCTTCAGGTCATTTCTGGCTTTGAAAATATTGTTAAAAATGTAAAAAAGCCTCCTATTTTCCTCTAAGAAAAAGCAAATGTTTCTCAGCTTAATTATCAATGGGATGGTCTCCTCGAGACCTGCGGTCAACACAGGTCTCCGGGTGCCTTGGGAATGGACGACCCTGTGCACTTGATACCTACCGTACAGTAAGATCAGGATGTATCCTGTCATGGAGGTTTGTGCTGGGGTGGGTACCGCAGGCACCTTAAGGGGGCAGGGTGGTCCTAAAATGAGACATCATATGTTCAGTCAGGATTCTGTAGCAGAAACACCACTAGAATGAATATGCATTAAAACAGGATTTATTAGATTGGTTTATACAATAGGATCCAAGTAGTCCAAAGATGGCCATCTTATACTTGAGAGGCTAAGAAGCCAGCAACTGGCCAGACCATGAGGTTGGGTGTTTCTGTTGTCCCAGTCTGCATATTCCCGGAGAGCCAGTGGTCTTCAGTGCATCCAAAAGTATGATGAAGCTGATTCCCATACCAGCAAAGGAATTGGGAGTATCAGTAATAGCATGGTTAAACCTGAACCGGGCCACAAGAACGGAAGCCAAGCAAGGAAAAAGCAAAAGGCCTTTCTTCCGTGCCTTTTTATCTGGGCAGCCACCAAGATGCCACCCACAGTTAGGGTGGGTCTTCTTGTAACAATTGTGGCAGTCAAGACAATCCCTACAGATGTGTCCACAAGACAACCTGACGTACACAGTCCCTTGTTGAGGCTCTCTTACCAGATAACAACTCCAGGTTGCATCAAGTTGTTGATTTAAACTAACCATCATAACTGCCTTAGGTCCAGAGCTCACAGTCTGAGAAGAATCGCTGACCCGTTCAGACTCATCACACCATTTGGGGGCAGCACTGGGGCTTCAAATCACTCTAACCATAAACGATCTTCAATTAACTGGTTCAAAATGGCGCCGGGAAATTGTTATCTTCTTAAGGTGGTTCCACTGTGGACTCAGGGTTGAGAGCTCCCATGTTAGAATTTCTCTAGAATTGTCCTCTGGTTTCTAGTGCTAGGGTCCCCAGTGTTGCCATTTAATTCAGCTGTTCCCTCTTCCAGGAAGCCATCCTGGCTTGCCCAGACCTCTGCTCTAGCAGAGTTCCTAGTTCTTAGAGGCATAGGTTTCTTTCTGTTTCGTAGTTACTGGAACACCATCTGTTCCCTCACTGAGACCTGGGCAGAATGCTGTGTCTTTGCCTCATCTCTTCTTTGCATCGCCTGAAGAATGAGTTCTTGGCAAGGCAGCCAAGACCTTTGACAGAGTTCACGAGCCGCTGTGCCAGCTCTCTGCCCACTGCTTCCCAGACACAGTTTCCTCTTTCGATGCTTTAGTACCCTCAGCACTTCATCCTTCCTCCTGGTGTGTTTTGTCTCTTGACACAACTTCTTGCACAGCCCTCCTGAGGTTCGTTGACTCCTCCAAGAGCCGGCTTAGCCCTCAGACCTTGCATAAAGTTGTTCTTGCCGGCTCCAACTGAAAGCCTGGATCTTCTCCCTGGAATAGCTACTAGGGTCACATGCGCATCACCAGCACACACTGTAGCCCTATCCCCCCAATTGCATTAAGGTCTCCCCCCGGACAGTGTCTTCTGTAATTTTGTGACTCTTTGCTCATCCTACTTGATAGCATGTATTTTAATGGGTTATCTTTAATGACAAAAGTCATATGTAGAGAACATTAAAAATGACACCAATACATATTGATGAGCAAAAAGGGAGGAGGGAAATGCTAGCCACCCTGTAGAGGTAGACGCCCACACAGTGCTCACAGTCATCCGGAAGCAGTGTGTGCTGAGGGCAGAATGAACGTAGAACCCAGTGTGAACTCTTCCCACCTCAGTGACCTTATACAAACTACTTTGATCTCTCTGTGCCTCAGTTTCTTTAGCCACAAAATGGGAATGATGGATACCTTCTTTACTGACTATTGTGAGGATTCAAGCTAATACCCACGAAGCTCTTGGATGTTACCTGATAATGGTGCCTACTTTTACACTCTTTTTTTTTTTTGGTTTGTTTTTTTTTGTTTTTGTTTTTGTTTTTCGAGACAGGGTTTCTCTGAGGCTTTGGAGACTGTCCTGGAACTAGCTCTTGTAGACCAGGCTGGCCTCGAACTCAGAGATCTGCCTGTCTCTTCCTCCCAAGTACTGGGATTAAAGGCGTGTGCTAGCACCGTCCAGGCAGAATTACTGGGCTTTATAATAATTTTCTTTTCTTTTTTTTTCTTGTTTTTTTTTAATTGATATTTATTGAGCTCTACATTTTTCTCTGCTCCCCTCTCTGTTTCTCCCCTCCCTACTTCAATCCTCCCCCAAGGTCCCCATGCTCCCAATTTACTCAGAAGATATTGTCTTTTTCTACTTTCTACTTTCCACATAGATTATATCTATGTAAGTCTCTCTTAGTGTCCGCACTATTGTCTAAGTTCTCTGGGATTGTGGTTTGTAGGCTGGCTTTCTTTGCTTTATGTTTAAAAACCACCAGTGAGTGAGTACATGTGATAACTGTTTTTCTGTGTCTGGGTTACCTCACTCAAAATAATGTTTCCTAGCTCAACCCATTTTCCTGCAAAATTCAAGCTGTCGTTATTTTTTTCTGCTGTGTAGTACTCCACTGTGTAAATGTACCACATTTTTCTTATTCATTCTTCAATCGAGGGGCATTTAGGTTGTTTCCAGGTTCTGGCTATGACAAACAAAGCTGCTATGAACATAGTTGAGCACATGTCCTTGTGGCACAATTGAGCATCCTTTGGATATATTATTGGGTCTTGAGGAAGGTTGTTTTTTAATTGTCTGAGAAATCGCCACACTGACATCCAAAGGGGCTGTACCAGCTTGCATTCCCACCAGCAATGCAGAAGTGTTCCCTTTTCCTCACAACCTCTCCAGCATAAGTTGTCATCAGTGTTTTTGATCTTGGCCATTCTTTCAGGTATAAGATGGAATCTCAGAGTCGTTTTGATTTGCATTTCTCTGATGACTAAGGATGTTGAACATTTCCTTAAGTGTCTTTCAGCCATTTTAGATTCCTCTGTTGGGAGTTCTCTGTTTAGGTCTGTACTCATTTTTTTATTGGATTGTTTGATCTTTTGGTGTCCAATTTCTTGAGTTCTTTGTATACTTTGGAAATCAGACCTCTGTCTGATGTGGGGTTAGTGAAGATCTTTTTCCATTCTGTAGGCTGTTGTTTTGTCTTGTTGATTATGTCCTTTGCTTTACAGAAGCTTTTCAGTTTCAGGAGGTCCCATTTATTGTTT
Source organism: Alexandromys fortis (assembly GCF_014885135.2). NCBI lineage: Eukaryota > Metazoa > Chordata > Mammalia > Rodentia > Cricetidae > Alexandromys > Alexandromys fortis. The sequence goes on along the minus strand of NW_026067914.1, from coordinate 4,392,109 downwards.
CTCTCAGTGTCTGTGCTGCTGAGATTATATTTAGGAAGTGGTTCCCTGTGCCAGTGTGTTCAAGTGTACTTCCCACTTTCTCTTCTATAAGGTTCAGTGTGGCTGGCTTTATGTTGAGGTCTTTGATCCATTTGGACTTGAAGTAATTTTCTTTTGCCTTTAAAAATTCAGCATATTTTTTTTAATGACTGCACTATTTTATCCTCCAACAGTAGGACAGCTCTGTGTTTGTCACCTTCTTCCCAATACTTGCTGGGAACTGTCATTTTGTTGACACATGTATTTTTTGTCAAAGCCAGTACAAACCCTTATCTCTTCGTGACTTAATTTGGAGTTTTTAGATGGTAATACTGAATATCTTTTCACGTGCTATTGTCCATTAGTTCTCCCTTGGAGGGATGGCTCTTTAGATCTTTCTTTTTAGTACTGAACTGCAATTGCTCCTTCTATATTAAAGCTATACTTTAAAAACCCTCCATACACAGCAATGACTATGTGTATCATTTGCCATAAGATGATCATGATTATTCTTGAGAAGGATTCTTTAGTTAATGCTGTAGGTAAGCACTCATAAATACTGAATACAAAACATAATGCGAGGAAGAAAACACTAGTGAAAGTTCTGGACTAATAAGCATTTCTTGAATGAAACGTATTTCTTCCTTTAGAAAAGTAAGTGCTGGTGACTTTGTCTAATACAGGGATATGTGATTTAAACTATGTCTTGTTTCTCTAATGCACAGGGAGACTCTTGCTCTCCTGTGTATTGTGTTTTAGCTAAAACCTAGACACCGCGGGACAGCAGTCTTGGTACATGTACTCTTGGCTGAATTCCTTTAAAGTATAGATTCTAAATTGGCCAATTGCACATTTTTTATGCAACAGAATAGAATGCAGTAAAGAAGTATTAACTTTTTTAGTTACAGTTAATGAAATGAAGTTTATTAAAGCATAGCAGTTTGAACACACTCTCTACTGACCTAGCTCTATGCTTTAAAATGCCTAAGGTGGATATTTGTGTTATATGACTTTATACAATTAAAATTTAAAAGCCCCAACCCCAGACAACTGTGACCAACTAAGAAATGCTGAGAGAAGGAAAACAGCCTTCCCCAGGGAAAAGCCCCCTAACTGCTTTTTCAGTATCAAGCGGTCAGCCCTGAAATCATACATATACAAGTAACATTATACAGACGGAGCAGTATGTGTTTATTTATCAAGAAGTGTGTGTGTGTGTGTGCAAAGAAAAAGAAAACAAGAAGGTGCATGGGGGGTGTTAGAGACGGGAAAGAAAAATGATGTAATTATATTTTAATTTCAAAAATAAAAACTTTAAAGACTGATATAATTTAACGATAAATTTCACTGGCATATATTTATTGTACATGGTGGTGGGTTTCATAAGCACATTTTTATACAAATATATCATGTTCTTTGACCATACATCCCCACCCTCCCCTTACTCCCTCCTGGCTATGTGTATTGCTTCCCAGACTTCCTCCTACCCCCATGTCATATGTATACATGGCCCTTTTAAATCTTTACTGGAAAGTTGTCTGTTCAGATTTCATATCCATTTTTAGTCATATTGTCTTTCTATTATTGAACTCTCATCATTTCTATGTTAAAATTACTTTTTTTGGGGGGGGGGAGGGGCGGAGTTCAAGACAGGGTTTCTCTGTAGCTTTTGATTCTTGCCCCGGAACTAGCTCTTGTAGACCAGGCTGGCCTCGAACTCCCAGAGATCCGCCTGCCTCTGCCTCCCGAGTGCTGGGATTAAAGGTGTGCGCCACCACTGCCCGGCTTTAAAATTACTTTTTAAAAATGAAATACACACAACTACATAACAATTGCTATGTTTGCAGGTCTGTGTGTGTTATGCAGCTATAGGCAACCTAGGATCCACAAATGAGAAAAAAATGGTGTTTGTCTTTCTGAGTGTGGCTTGTTTCACTTAATTTGATGATCTTCCTCCAGTTAATCTGTTTTCCAACAAACAGAAGAATTTAATTCTTTTTCATGTCTTTTTTCCTTTTTTCCTTTCCCTTTCTTCTTTCTTAATGACAAGGTCTCACTATGTCGTCCCAGGTGGCCTGGAACTCACTATGTGGATAAGACTGGCCTCAATACCCACAGACAACAGCCTGCTTCTGCCTCCCAAGCCCTGGGATTAAAGGCGTGCATCATCGTACTTGGCAATTTTATTTATTTATTTATTTATTTATTTTGTGGCTGAGCAAAACTCCACAAACATTCTAGGTGTTCAACACTAGCCCATCAATATAACCTACTACAGTTAACGCTGTTACTGCTGTTTCTGTGTTCTGTTTAGTTCTCAGTTTCTCCAAAAAGCTTTCAAAGCTCAACACTTGATACTTTGTGTCAGATAGCCTTCCCCCTGTCTGGTTTTACTTTGAGATGAGTCATCCAAATACTTGAGTTATTCAGAATAAGAAATATTGGGGGCAGTGGTCAGCTAGCTATCTCCTAGTTAAGACATTCTTCAGCTGCCCCTGTAATTGACTTCAGGTGGTGGTCAGAGAAGGTGTCAGGGAAGGCACAAACTTCAGCTTAAAGCTTACTGGATTTTACAGGAGTTTCCACTAAGGACTGTGAATGCCAAGACCAGAATGCTGATACAAATCTCATTGGTATGAAGTGGATTTTACAGGGCGCCTGGTCCCCAGAACAGCTCGATTTACAGAACAGCTTTGCGGCTACAGGTTCTGTTTGGGTCCATCATAAGATGGTATAGTGTTTGCATGTAGCCTACATAATTTTCCCCCTTGTAGATTACTTTTAATACCTGTGATGGACTCGCTATTTAAGTACTGTTAAGGCCTAAAGGCTTTTGAAAAAAAATTTTTTTTGTGTGTGTATGTTCAGGAAAAATGAAAGCGTTTCCCAAATATTTTCTATGTGGTTGATTCCACAGGTTTGACATTCATAGATATGGAAGCCTGACTGTAATGCATGTGTAGATTATAGGTTATTCCATTATATTCATCTAAGAAAACACCCCCAGAAGAATCCCTAGTATAACCAAAATGTGAGCTACTAAATAATCTTTAAGGAATCAGAGCTATACCAGTAAGGGGAAATGAAAGATGGTTGAGTCTTTCAAAGCTGATGTCAAAGAAGACCACATTGTCACCCTTAAATACGCTGCTGGTGCAACTGTTGGAAACAGGATGGATGATTAGTCAGACCAAAGGCACACTGGAATGCTACGCACACTACTGTATCTTGCATGCTGCCCTTGATGACAAGGGATGTCTGTTTTCCACTAACAATTGGTTTCCTCTGTTTATTTTGCTTCTGCAGATTATCTTTTCTGTGTTGAAATCTACACGGGGGCATAATAAAATACAAACCCTCAAAAAGAAAAAAGTAAACAAACTATCCCAAACTTCTCAGAAATCTGAATGTTAGGCATTGTTTCACACTGTCCGCTTGCTGCGGTTGAACAAAACCACACTCTGGTATGTTGTATGGGCTTTATTCTTCCGTTTGGGGCTCTGCTTTTGGTGGCTCAGCACCAGTTTCCTCTCCAAGCGCTAGCTACATGATGGCAGAGAAGTGGCTCCACTCTGGGCTTTACAGGCAGCCTGGCCCTGCCACTTGCACCCCTGACTGGGCACTCTGCAAGCCTGTGCAAAGGTTCATGAGGGTGTGTCACCAGCCTAGCGAAAAGTGGGAAATCCTTCACAGTTTCATAATGTAGTTTCTGCAGGAGGAAATTCCACGTTACCCCTAATAAGTCTTTCAATCTTTTTATTTCAACAATGCCTAAAAGTAGTATTGAAAGGGATACTTCTGAGAGAATGAATACCTTGAACCCTGCCTCAATGGAGGACAGTGTGGCTGGTGTGAGACGCAGGTGTACTGACAAGAATTTAAAAGCACATTAAACTCACCCGCATTAATTGTGCTATTGGAGTACAAGGAGATAGATAGAACTGGTTTCATAGCATGTATCTGGTTGAAAAAAAAAAAAAAACTTCATTCCCAAACCTCATGTCACCAGTCAAGTGCCCTCTACCTATCTATTCTAATAAAATACAGGGGCTAAGGGACACTATCTATTGTGGAATATGGCTTCATTTGTTTTTCTTTAATTACTCTATTGGAAATGTGTTTCTCTCTCCTCTCATTTCAAATGAGTCAAATTTGATCATTTTCCACTTGAAATACCCTCTGGGCCCGGCAAGTTTTCAGCAAACACTCCCTGTTGACCAGTTCCCATTTTCAGCCACATACCACTCACAATGAAACCTATTAAGCTAAGTTAAACAAAATAAATTGCCTATTTTCTATTTACAAAGGGCAACATTATCTGCCATGAATTTCACTGGAACAAAGCATCCTTGATCCTTCCAAACAAATGTTTTCTCTTTTGACATTCCATCAAGATATGCTCAAATTCAGATGGACTGTTCACTAAGGGAGTATTTCCTTTGGCATTCAAAATCACCCCAAACATTGCCCAGAGGAAAGAAGGGGCAGTGAGCAAATGCATCGGTGAAAGGAAAATCTTCCTTGGCGGGCAATTTCTGCCTTTCTACCCTGTATGCTTAGGACAGAGCCTGGTGCGATGGCTACGCCTATTGTGCCAGTACTTGGGGGAGGAGGACAAGAGGATCAGGAGTTCAAGGCCAGCTTGGACAACTTGAAACCATCTTTAAAACAAACAAGCAAATTATAAAACAAACAAAATGAGAAAAAAAAAAGGCTGTGATCTTTCCAGTGATGGTGAATTTTGTTAGCTCCAGAAAAAAAAGATTTATATTCAACAGAAGGATGTTTCCTTAATGAGAATCCAGCCTTCAGAGATTTGTTTTATTTTATAACTAAAATCGGTTTTTGAGAGAGGGAGCAGTTGCCACAATTATTATCATCTGTAGCATCTCAGTCTATCCAGTAACTCCATGACTTTTTAGTTTCTAGTTTTTCTCTCATCCCAACCTTGATTTAGAAAGGGCTACGGAGCCCTGTTATTTGGATCATCAATACTTTCCCACAGCCGTGGAGTTAGAATGTGACCATTTAAATGTCTCATTTAATGAAGGTGCCCACTGGCATTTATTGACCAATGAGAGCAGTACATATTCATATTGTACAAAATGTTTGTTCCACCGCACTTCATGGTCTCCTAGGGGCTGGGAAAGTAGCTTGGTGGCACTTGCATGGCGTGCTCAGAGCCCTGGATTCTATCCCCACTATAAAGCCAGGCATGTGGGATTATATGTTTATAACCCCAACACTGTGTGATACAGGCATTTGGGACCAAAAAGAGGCAGGGAGAGCCGGGCTGCAGCCTTTCTGTGATTTGTTACCTGTTAAAAAGAAAGGTATGTCTGTCATCTTCAGGAGCTTTATTTCAACAGGTCTGTTCTAAAACAACCTCTAACTATGCTGAAAGAGCAAGGTATAATCCACTTTAAGAAGATGCCCTAAAGAAAAGTCCAGATCAGTGCATCTCGAAAATATGCCAGTCTCCACAGGATAGAACAAAATCGCCCTCTCCCTTCTTAGTAATGGGTAGTAATGGAGTCACTTATTTTGCTTTTACTGTTGGCATGGAAGAAGCAAAGGGAAATGTGCAAACTTAGCTTTGTGGAGACTTTGAAAGTTCCTCTCATATCCTGAGAATTCGCTCCCTCCTCTCAACACTTGAGGAAATCTGCCTTGGCAATTGGAGATCTCGGAATTAGTTCACTGTGCTGCACTCAGATGCAGGAGCATCCGTATTCTTCCTCGAGGGATATATTGCTGAGCGGTTGTGAAAGCTGAGCTCGGAGATGTCTGTCTATTTTATAGTTGGAAAGTCAGAGGCGCCTTCATGTATAGACCTGTGAGGAAACAGAAAGGAAGGAGGGCAAGCGCGTGCGCATTGAGTCCGGGGAGGGGGCAGAAGCCTTCTCTTCTGAGCATAGGTAGTGCCAGAGTCTGGTGGCAAGATCGCCTTCTACTGGAATTGTTTATCTGCCTCTAAAACTAGAAGATGGCTTTTTTTTTTCTTTTTTGATTTTCGAGACAGGGTTTCTCTGTAGCTTTTGAGCCCGTCCTGGAACTAGCTCTTGTAGACCAGGCTGGCCTTAAACTCATAGAGATCCACCTGACCTCTGTGCCTCTGCCTCCAAAGTGCTGGGATTAAAGGCGGTGCTATCACCACCTGGCTCCTAAATGTAATTATAATACCCATATTGCTCTTTAAAATTACCAAGACGCCTTTATTATTATCAGCCAGTCCAGTTTCAAAAGTCTTCGTCACTAGGCCTGGCACACAATGAAATACACTGAGAATCATCAGGAAGTGCTTGAGTTTGGGGCCAGCCTGGTCTACATTGTGAATTTGAAACTAGCTTGACCTATTTAGTGAAACCTCTAAAAACAAAAATATAAAAAGTAAGAACAAGATAACCCTCCATTTCCTTTTCTTTCTTTCTTAAAAAAAATGTTTGATTAAATAGGCTCTCAGTTTATAGTTCTGGTTGAGCTGGAATTCACTATGTAGATCAGGCTGGCCTCGAACTCTCAGAGGTATGCATGTCTACCACTGCCTCCTGAGTGCCTGGATTAAAGGCATGTGCCACCATACCCTCTCATACTCATTCTCTCTCTCTTTCACGTGTGTGTTGAGGGGGGTGAAAAAGAACCTGAGTCTGGAGAAGTCACCTGTTTTAGATTTCGCAGGGAAAAAAGAGAGGACAGAGGTAATGCAGAAGCTAAGGGTTGAGCCAGGAAGTAGGTCTATCCTTGGCTTGCTCCCCCAATCAGCCATGCTGGCTAATGGCCCCTCTTGCACCCTCTGAACAACACCATGTGAATCCTGGTGTGTGGTGAACTTCCTTTTGTCTCCCTGTTTTTTCTCCCAATCCCTCTCTCCAGGCTCTGACTCTTCCTGCCGACTTTCTCTATATTATGAAGCCAGGACGATCTTTCCCAAGCTCAGCTCTGAGCTTTTTCCCACATGACTGAATGAAATCCCAACTTCTGAACACGTCTGGTGTGGGTCCTGTCTGTCTTTCCACCTCAGTTCTCATCCCAGCCAGCCACTCCCTGCACTCCTGCCAAGGTGTCCACCTGAACTCCTTCTCCCTGCGTCTTCACGCGATACCCCGCCTCACTCTCAGATCTTACCTGGCAAGCCTTGCTCCAAGAATCTCTTCTACCTTTGCATTATAGTCCCTCTGTCCGTCTTCACGTCCTCCATCCCACTGTGTCCTGAAGGCAAAGACTGCTCTGTTCGACATTCCATCCCTAAGAACTGGCAACTGTGGTTTGGAGATTCCTGAGGGTCCTTAGTTATTTTATGGTGTTGCGAATGTCACCACTTTTACTTCTGAAAAATTCTATACAGAAGTTTACAGAAGTTCTTTTGTGAGGAGGAGAAGGAATGATGTTCCAGGGTCTGCTTGGAACTGCTTCCTTCAGCAGTGTTAGATCTGGGGGAGGGGGACAGAGAGAGAGAGAGAGAGAGAGAGAGAGAGAGAGAGAGAGAGAGGGGGGGAGG
>NW_026067914.1:4336686-4384531 GCF_014885135.2 Alexandromys fortis | reverse complement strand
GGGAGGGAGGGAGGGGGAGAGGGAGAGGGAGAGGGAGAGAGAGAGAGAGATTGGCCTAAGAGATATTTTGTTTCCTAATGCCAATTTATGCAGTTGGATTTCCTTCCTTCTTTTCTTCATTCCTTCTTTCCTTCCTTCCTTCCTTCTTTTCTTCATTCCTTCTTTCCTTCCTTCCTTCCTCCTGCCTGCCTGCCTTCCTTTCTTTCTCCCTCCCTCCTTCCTTTCTCTCTCTCTCCCAGTCAGATAGCTTTATCATACTTTTCCTGGAAAGATTCACTGACTCAGTCTTTCAGTTACTACTGGTGGAATACCTGTTTAAAGCTGTGGCATGCAAGCACGCAATCCGCCCTAGGATACGTGACTGTGTCAGCCTGCCGTGACAGCAGTAAGCATGACATGGGAGTTTTCTGCTTGCCAGCTAAGTCCCTTTCCTGACAGGCATTTCTGGATGTGAAGAAAGATATGTTTTGGCATCCCAGCTCCAACTAGAATGGGCATGTACACACACTACACACACACACACACACACACACACACACACACACACACACACTCACCCTCAGTACCCAGGACTACACATCCTCAAAGTTCAGAAGTTACATTTACACTACAACGTAATAGCTGTCTCTCAGTGACTTTCGAGGGGAGAAAGGGCATCTCTCCCTCTCCCAGAGCTCAGTACAATCACGTACAAACAGAACAGCGTGTGACTAGTGTGCTCTTTTCATAGCCTGCATCAATAACAGGTGTACAGTTACTGACACAAAGCCCTAGATTCACGTCTTCTGCCAGCCTCCGGAGAATTCCCATAGTTACCCACACAGCAAGAACTGGGCCTAAATGCCCAGTGAAAAATGGAAGTAACCCAACCTAGCTGCATGTTACCCACACTGCTGTGTCGCACGCGGCTTCTTCCAGAGTCACTGTAGGATGGAGATGCAAAATGCAAGCTGTTATCAGGAACAACTCTTAGGAAATTGATACACACACACATGGTTTCTAGACCAAGAATAAAGTTAATACCTCCCAAAGTTGAACTGGGGAACATAATAGGGTTGTCATAAATCCTGTGAAATGCTCTGGATTAAAGTGCAGAAAACCACGGTGCCTCTGCTGGAGAACACAGGGGCGGCTTCAAAAAACCGTGTGAGAACTCAGATTGAAATCTCGTTTGCTTCTTGATGTGGTTTCTAAGACGGACTCCTGAAGGGTCCCCATACTTCCTAGAGACCTGGATCTTGACCGAACACGCATGTCCGGGAGCGGTGTCCCCCTAGCGTTCCCTCGCGGGTTTGCGGTAAGGAAGCAGCTTGCGTAGCAGCGCAATTCTCGGCAGCTGCGTTCCATTCCGATGTTTTCCTCCCCAAGGAGATGGCTCGTATCAGACGAGAACAGGTGCTGGGCATCATGAGAGATGCTAGCCCTCAGGAGTTGGGGTATTTCTTGTCTCCTATTTAGAATTTCAGCAGCCTTTAAGCTCTCCATGTGTTCCCATGTTCTCACGTTCACAAAAAACATTCAATTGCCGGTTCCGTGTTTCTCCCCTCACCAGGTCTCGTAACTTCTTCCTTGGTTCTGGCAGATCCCTGCTAAATCCTTGGCTTCTGGTGAGCTGTGGTAAACGTGTATGAACAGATCCAACTGGGCAGTTAAATCCCTCCTTCTCTTGAGATGAGCTTCTCTAGCCAACAGCAGGAGGTGTTGCCGGAACACCAACGTCCGCATCATTAGTCCCCGTCCCCATTCTACTGCAGCATGCGGACCCTTCTTTCTCAACTTCACATTCTGTGCGACAGATCTGATAAGACACTGTGCTCCCCGGGGCGGTCAGGCTTTGAGAGCACAGGCTATGCGGCATTTCCGCCTATTGCTCCTACTGCCAGCACAGTCAGTGCTCGAAACGTGTATCCCAAATGAGATAGCCAAGGATGGTCAGACGAGAACATGGAAAATGTCAATGCCTTCTTCTTTGTCCACTTAAGCTCAGAAGACTCAGAATCAGTCTCAGGCGACTGTGAGGTCCCTCCAAGAGCTGCTGAGAAATACACCCCAGATTTCGAAGCACTGAAAATGTAGAGGGTGTTGTCAGAGCCAGTGAAAATGTTCTTATGCTCCAAACTTCACTTCAAAACAGAACTTCCGGTTCATCTGCCTGTCTTACGTTCTGATTAATATCTGATTGGTATTCTATTCATCTTTCTTTCTCTCACCTCCCAACTTAAAATAGTTTGCACTTATCCCCTTTTGAAGGATGCTCCAGAGTATCCAGGAGGTGTTTTACAAAGACAGTTGATATTCATCTCAGAGGCATCGACTTCAGCATTTCCTTCATTTTCCCATCAAACCCTTTACAGCTCTGGGCTGTCACTGAGCATGCTGGGAATAGTCCCGACAGCAAGTGCAACCATGCTGCATTCCTTTTTCCAGTCCTAGTTGCATTTGTGCTCCGAGTTCTGTGCAGCAGCCTAGCTAAGGCTACTCATTCATCCGATACTGAACTCCTCTGGCAAAACACTGATGAGGGAAAGCGTGGAGCTGCTAACCTTGGCCTCTAGTCCGTTCATCTCTCTCTTCTGCAGCAAGATGTTTACATCTGGAAAGTTAAACTGGGGCCCAGCAAAAGGGACAGAGAATACTCAGGCTACCGCGGGCTTATTTCTGGTAATTCCTGCTTGGTTTTTAAGAAAATAAACTTAAGGGCTACCAGACTAGTTTCTATACTACACTCAGCCCTGACTGGTTGTGAAAGCCCCCCTTATATTTGGAGCTCATTTGTGCCGTGGAAATCGTAGTAGCAGTGAGAATAACAAAAAAAGACCCTTTGCACTGGGAGGTGGGCTCTGTGGGGACCTTGGCTGTACACCATCTAACCTGAGTCTGGGCTAGCACCAGTCACTATTCTTAGATTCTGTTTTAGCATCATGAGCACGAACTTCAGAAGCCTTTTGCCTTCCTTGGTGGAGAGGGTCAGGCATGAGGTCTTACATGCAGGGGCAGCCTAGAGAGCAATATTTCTTTAGCCGTGGCCCAGGTCCTCCTGGCATCCCCACTGGCCATTGCTGGCCAGTGTCAGAGAGGACAATGAGTGTGTTTCTCTGCACGTTCAGCTGACACGCCTCCTGAGTCCTGCTCACTACTACTGTGGGGGTTGCTCCCCGGAAAACTAATTTTTGCGACACCCCAACCCCTGTAAGAAAAAGGAAAAAGAAAGAAAAAGGAGTTTGCCAAGAAAGCACATGACTTTGCAAGACTGGGAAGGTTTCAGGTCTGTTAGTGCACTGGTTTCACATTCATGTTAAAGCAGGGCCTTGAGCAACTCATGCAAGCAAAAGCTGTGACACTTTCCTTCAGTCCTGGCTGCACCCACGACAAATAGTGTCATTTTTGTACACCAGGGAGCCTTTTGGGGTCATTGGTACAGCTTGCCAAACAAGGAGAGCCTGGGCTCTAACTTAGCCTCAGGTTTAGATGGCTAATTTTGGCTTTCTGATGACAGACTTGGTTTCCAAGGGGGTTTGTGGATTCCCGGTGGACTGATGTTCTCAGTAACTCCATTTCCCTTGCATGGAAATGAGGGCAGGGGTGGGAATGTGGCTCTAGGGGAGGCTTGCTGAGACTTGTCCTGGGCTCTGAGTTCAGCCCAGCAGCACATAAGTAAGTAAATAAACAAATAAATGCATTTTAAGCAAGTTAAAAGCCATACTGTATGGTTTACTTAAGCTGGAAACCAGCCTGGACATTGGTAGCTCTCAGTGATTCTGTGACACGCAGCTTGCAGCTGAAGCTGTAAATGTTGAGCCCCGAGTTATTGCCACTCTGATCACTTAACTGTCCACCTTAATCTGGTTAAATCATTTTCTGATTGATGGGTAGCATTATTGAGTATGAACGTAAATACTTAGCATATACAGTGTGATACTTTTACAAAATTTATTTCCTAAAGTTAAAAGCTCAGCCTTAACTTTTTTTTCAGAAGATCTTGCAATAGCTCCATGTACTAAGGATTCTTTCTTTCTTTCTTTCTTTCTTTCTTTCTTTCTTTCTTTCTTTTTGTTTTTGTTTTTCGAGACAGGGTTTCTCTGTGATTTTGGAGCCTGTCCTGGAACTAGCTCTTGTAGACCAGGCTGGCCTCAAACTCACAGAGACCCGCCTGCCCCTGCCTCCCAAGTGCTGGGATTAAAGGCGTGCGCCACCAAAAGCGTGCTCCTTTGCTATGACTTCTTGGTTGTTAACTTTATGGTAACCTTGGTGATAAGAATGGAAAATGTAAACTCTCCCCTAATATGTTCATCAGTAAGAGAGCTTGATAGAAACACTGAAGCGGCCAGATGTGGTGGCACACACACGTAATCCCAGCACTCAGGAGGGAGACGCAGAAAGATGGAGGCATTTTCAAGACCCACCCAGGCTACACAGTGAGTTCAGGACAGCCAGGGCTATACAGCGAGACCCTGCCTCCAACAACAAAGAAACAAACACAAAAGATGATGAGCGAGACTGTAATGCAACTGAACATTTGTATCTCGAGTATTTAAGGTTCTATGTTAACCTGGGAAAACCCCTCGCAAAATACCCCAGTGTACTTTTCCCAGAAAAATCCATCCTGTTCTGTATTTTATCAACAACTCAAAGACATGGAAACCACTTACTGGTGTTTTCAGATGGTATAAGTCCCCTCTCGCACACACACACCCCCCTCCGACCATCACCACCAAAAAGAAAAGAAAGAGAGAAAGAAAGAAAACAAAAGATGGCTTTTGTTGCAAATGCCTGCACTCGCAATGAAAATGACTTCAACAGTGCTGGATGGAACCCAAGAAGATGAAGTGGAGTAGGCAAGAGATGTACACTTCTACTTTTAGATTCAAAAGGCAGTTGCGCAACGGCAGGATGGGAGCGACTGAGCTTGGCAGCAATTCCTGTGGCTAAAAGCTTAATATGAAGCCACGGTAGGAAGTGATGGCTAAAAGAGAATGAATGTAGCTGTGTGCTTCCACAGTAGAAATATTAATAGTTCACTTTACTCTGCAGTGGTCACACTGAGTTGGAAGTAACGCGCTGTGTTCCAGGCGCATTCAGGAGGGACTTTGACAAAGCAGAGTGGCCATTAAGAGGGTGTTGAATCCAGTCCAAGATACATTTATGAGGCTCCCATTTCGAGCAAGGCAGTGTGCAAACCAGTGCCGGCAATAAAGCTAGGAAGAGACATTGCTGGCCACTAGCGTCAAGGATTTGGCCATATAAATGGAGAGCCAGACAGGTAGGCACATGACCGTAAAACAAAGCAGACCCGGAAAGCAAGAAGCACAAAGAATGTGCTGTGGGAATTTGGGGGTTGGGCTGGCTGTAAGATTTGTACAGGAAATGAGGAAGACCTGAGAGTAAAGATGTGGAGACAGGAAAACTCCAGCATGGCATGCTGAGGAATACTGAGCAGTCTAGGCTGGCTGGGAGAGCCGGATGAGGCGGAGAGTGGAAAACAGATCTGTAAAAAGCTTGGGGACAGAGCGTGAGGACAGTGGTTTGGGTGGAAAATACATTGCAGTTAATGAACCTTGGGAAATGATGACACAGGACAACCCTTGGAGTAGGGTATTTAGTAAGAGGAAGGATGACCAAATTGCCCTGATGGTTGTGGGTCAGATTTGCTCTAGATACTTACTTCCAGAAGGAAATAAAAAGGTGTCTCGGAGGATAACCGATGTTCCTAAGCAGATGTTTGATGCTGGTTTTATTTGTTGGTTTTGTTTTGAAATCGAAACTGTACCACTTCCCCTCTTGTGAGTACCACCGCAGATAGACTCAGGCCTCTAGCCTGAACATTGAGAAGAATCATCATCGTGATTTAATCCACGAATGAATGAAAAAAAATGTGTCAACAATAAATACCGTTTTAGGACCAGCAGGATAGTGTTAAAAACAACTTTGCCACTTCTCCAACTCTCTCATTGTAATGGGCCAGCCACAGCCATGAATCATTCATTTAAAATCCATGCTTGAATCGTGTTTCCCTCTACCGTGCCTCTGAGCACGATATTTCTCCTTAGCAACATCCCCCATGCATCCCCATTGGCTGCATCGCATTGATTACTTCCCCATTGGCTGCATCCCCATTGGTTGCCTCTCCATTGAATGCATCCCCATTGGTTGTCTCCCCATTGACTGCATCCCCATTGGTTGCCTCCCCATTGGCTGCATCCCCATTGGTTGTATCCCCATTGACTGCTTCCCCATTGGTTGCCTCCCCATTGGCTTCATCGCCATCTACCCTATTCCTGAATTCTGAGTTAAAATTTTTCTCTACCAACCAGGCCCATACATCATCACTCTCAAGTCAACCAAAGGTCACCTCTGGGTCTTTTCTTTTCTTCATGCTTTTGGATCTCTGGACTTTTGGTAATGTAGTTTATTGAGAAGCGTTTAAGGCCAGCCTAGGCTACATAGTGAGCTCAGGACAGCCAAGGCTACAGAGCCATCCTAGACCACTCCCAGGATTGCTGGTCCATTGGCAATAAATGTAGTTTGATGTAAGAAACTGTCCAATTTTCTTCGGAGAATTTTTTAAAGGATCCTAATCACCCGCTGAAAAGCCTTTAAAATAGGGGAGTGATGGCTTTGAAGTAGGAAAAGCCTTTAACTAAGCAAAAGGAACGAATGCTCTAGAGCACTGCTGAGCTCAAACAGCAGCCAGAGATCTACCTCTTCTCTAGAAAGCAGCAAGTAGGGAAAGTGTTGCTTGTAAAACCTCAGGAAACCTTCAATCCATTGTTGCCCCTTTGCCTGGGGCCACAACACAGCTTTTCCTGTTACAGGGGGAAACAGGTCATACTGCGCAGAGGACAGGGATGGGAAAGGCTGACTGGCTCCAGACCTGAGGACCGTTTCCCTCGAGGGCTGATACCGCTTTATAGTTTGGCTCAGGTAGCTGCGAAAATATAATCTCTGACTCCTTGGGTGTGTCTATTCCTTTCTAGATTAGATAAGAACAATCGATGAGCTTTTAAATGCTGAGAAAGCTAATCATAGCCAAAAGGGAGTCACGGGCCACAGCCAAGAAATAGCAGCGAGATAAAGGCGCCAACTGAACTTTTCTCCTCCACGGTTCTTGTTCCTCTGCTTTTCGGTTTCCCGATCTCTGTTTTGTCTTTTCTTTCTTCCTGTCAGTCAATCAGTTCTCTTCTCTCTACACACCCTTCTGTCTGTCTTAATTCCCAGCCTTAATTCCATCCCCAGCACTGGAATTAAAGGTGTGTGCCACCACCGCCCAGATGGAATGCTCTAACTGATCAGAAAGTGGACCTGAATTTGGCTTTTAAATATATTCTTTTAAAGAATAAATAAGATTTATATTTAATTTAGGATATAGATAAGTAAGGTTTATTCTGACTGATTTTAAAAAAAAAAACATCTTTTTTTTTTTAAAAAATCTAATTTCAGGCTTGGGCCTTGAACTTGAACCTCAATCCCAATCCAAATTAGGTTCTGGTTCCAGGATAGTGGCATGCCAAGGATTGGGGGGGGGGGGGGGGGGGGGGGAATGAATATGGGTTTGCATGGACGCATGTGGCTTTTTTGACCCCAAGAGGATGTACACTGGGCCTGAGCCATTGTCCTGCCTCTGCTGTTCTTTTGAATTGGTTTTCAGCATCCATGCTGCTTTCTACTTCTATGGGGCTTTCATTGCAGTTCCTTCTCTTCTGTGTGGGAGCAAGCCTTGTGTGGGAAGAAAGAAAAAGCAACCACCACCACCACCACCACCCACACACACACACACACACACACACACACACACACAAACCTGACATGTTCTGCACTCAACTACAGACATCCTCTGGTTAACTTTGTACACGTGGGGCCCAGTTGTAAGATCTGCTATGGCCATTCAAGATTCTGGCAGCTAGGAGACAAATTGTCCCAGGCATCTTCATTTTAAAAAGAGGCCTGCAGGAAGGTCTTCTCCACAGCAGAGAAACACAGCCTAACTGTAAAAACACTTGCTTTGGAAATCCCATACTACTCCTCCAGTGGTTGGTTGCTAGTTGTGATTTGGGAGTGGGGGGGGGGGACAGAGGAAGGTTCCTCAGCTGGGGCTCTGGCCCTCAAAAGACTTCCTTCCCCTCATTAACCCAGAGCCATTGACCGCCTCCACAGGCTCATTCCGCTAGCGAATTCACCCACTTTCCCACTATTAGGGCCCCTGGCAGTGCCGCTAGAGGCCTACCACGCAGAGGAAGGCACGTCTCCCCACTAGAAAGGGGAGTACTCTCAAAGTCCGCTAGCTCTACAGGTACGAAGGTGTTGACCTGAGCGTCTCTGATCACCCCCGCTGTCCCCTCTACCCGGCTCACGCTTGTCTTTTTCCTGCTCCTTTCCGTGGTCCGGGGGTTTCTAAATCTTGGCAGGGAGACAGTGCTTCCTTTGTGCCAGACCTGTTACAATGAGGTAACCAAAGAAAGGGTCTTGGTCCGAGGCTGTCAGCTGTTACTAATCACTCTTCCCCTGCCTGTCGCGGGCCCGCTTGCCTCTCCCTCTTGCTCTGCTTAGCACACATAAAGAAGATGAATTACTCTCTGGTTCCTCTTCAAAAAAGCATATTGTGTGGCACATTCCAATACTGTGAGCAAAGGATGGGCTACTGTGAAGGGTAAATGGGTATCTAAACCACCTCACAGGGGGGGCTCGCACCCACAGCTGGGAGCCTCTGAGACAAGAATTTCAGCGTTGCCCCCTGCGACCATTTCCGGTGACCTCGCTGAGAGTGACAGGAAGTCCCTGGGGTAGGGTCCAGAGTAAACAGCACCACCAGAATTCCAGGGCTGGATTAGGACCAGAACTGACAGAGGGAAAGCGTGGGCACTCGGGGATCTCATTGCCTGAATGGCTAAGGGAGGGCGAGTCCAAGCTAAGGTTAAGCCAACAGATACTTTGGCTCTGATATTAGAGGTAGCCATGATGGGCCTCAGTTTCCCCTCCCTGCTTTTTCTATGTAAAGCCAAAAAAAGAAAAAAAAATCGCACCACAGCTACGGCCACAGAAAAAGAAAATAGTCTGTCTGCTTAGCCCTTGCAATCTGAGGAGCAAAGTGGTTTATTTGGCTTTTTCTGCCACTAATAATATTGTCCGCTCCACTGACTCCCCTCACCTCCACTGGCCAATCTTTCAGAAAGGCATTCCTTGTTTACCTTTCTATGCTTTATTTTCCTAGGGAGCACTGTAACTCAAAGGTATGTTAACCAGTTTTAGAGGTCAGATTAAAAAATCAGTTTTCCCGACAAATTAGACGCCGCCACAAGCAGCCAAGTGTTAGCGCCCCTGTTGTTTTCACGTGCACACCCTTCCAAAGTGAAATGGCATCCCAGGATAACAAAACGACAGGTTCTTCGATATGATCAGCCATCATTAGGACTGAAACTTTGGCTGCAGTGAAAACAAACAAACAAAAACACAGGAAAGTATTTGTAACTGAACTGGCAGCGAACGCTGCGAAATCTCTGTCAGCCTTTGTGGAGATGATTTAACGCTCAGGATGGCCCACGCTTGCAATCTCAGGAGGCTGAGAGAGAAGCGTTGTCATGACTGCAGGGCCACATGGTGCTTTCTGGGTCAGCTATAGCTACATAGTGAGACCCTGTCACAAAAAGAAGAGAAAAGAAAACGCTGGGGAAATGACTTACTGAAAAAGTTTGAGGTGCAAGTAGGAGGCTGAGGACCCACATTCGGACGCCCAGCACCCACTTAAAAAGCTGACTCTGGTGTCCGTTCTGTGTTAGTCAACTATGAGCACGAGGCCTGTCCTGGACCGTGGTTGATGTACCTAGTGATACTCCACTTGACGAAACTGATTTTCCCCGTCCCAGAGGTACCAATTGCAAAGTGCTCCTTGGATAAGCATGGGGTTGTACGTGTACCTTTTTTTCTCAGTGCTGAGATTTCATCTGGGTTGAACCTATTCAGGTCTGGGGCATGCTGTCACCGTCTCTGTAAGCTCACAGGTGCATCCATCCTGTCCGGTCTGGAAGACATTGTTCCCTCGGGGTCATCTAGTCCCCTCTACTCTTCCGATCTTTCTGCCCTCTCTTTCACATCAGTCTCTGAGCCTCTGGAGGAAGCACTGAGCACTCCAAAGACTCTCCCTCCCTGCACACCGTCCAGTTGTGGGTCTCTGTATGAATTACCATCCACTGCCAAGAGAAACTCCTGCTATGAGGGCTGAGAAAGGCACTGATTTATGACATATTCATTTATCCGAGTCATACAAAGGCACTGATTTATGGTTTAGCAGTGTGCCATTAGGACTCATTTTATGGCTACGCTCATCTAGCAGAATAATAGTCGTTGGGTTTCCCTATGCCCACAGCCCATCTAGCCTCAGGATCTCTGCCACTTTAATGTTGGTGAGTATGGATTCGTTCTCATTGGAATAGGCTTTAAATCCAATTGAAAATGGCCTAGTTGTTTTGTTGTGTTGTGTTATTGGTTTTGTGGGGGGTTTTGTTTTGTTTTGTTTTTAGACAGTTGTTTGACTTTCAGGATTTTGCTTTTGCTGAGGAAGACAAAGTGAGAGACAGAAAGAATAAATGTGAAGTTGGGTGGGGAGAGAGGTGGTGGGAAGGATGTGGAGGAGTTGGAGAGGGGGAAGGAATAGAATCAAATACATTGTATGGAAATTAGATTTTGAATTAAAAGGAAAAAGCTACTCTAGTTATATGTTCTTGTAATCTAAATGCCATGAGGGACAAAGACAAGAGGAGATCTGGGGTTTGCCAGGATCATCCTTGTCCAGAAAACCTGACAAGCTCCGGGTTCAGTGAGAGACCCTGTCTCGAGGGACTAAGGCAGCAAAAGAGGGCACTTGGGCACCTCCTTTGACTCCGCACACTCAGGCGCCCCTCACTCACACACACATACATGCACACATCACACACAGAGGAAATTGCCTTCTTTGTAGACGACTCCATGAAATGCAGCTTTTCCTTTATCCTAATGCCTGAAAGAGTTCTGTTCAGATGAACTGTGTCGATTGCGTTTGGTGGGTTACTCAGTCTAGGGGTTTGTAACCCACCCTGCAATCAGTTATTCTAGGGTCTCGAAGGGGCGCTACCTGGAAGGGAATGAGCTAGGACAGAAGAATGAGGCTAAGCAGATTTGTCAAAGACCCCTTTATTAGGATCATGGTTGCTGTTTATATAGCCCCTGTGTTCAGGTTCATCACGTAGGCCAAGAAGTCCCGAGTTGCCACACCTGGTTCCCTGGATAGCTGGAATGTGAGGCGCGTTCCGCTAACAGGTAACAGTTAATTGGGTGTGGGGTAGGTTCTGTCAATAGAACATAATTATGGGTGTGGGGTTCCCTGCAGACTCCCCAGGGTGATGGTTCCTGTAATGATTTTTAGGTGGGAAATGGCTCGTGACAGAACTGAGCAGACACTGGAAATCAACACCCTTACTCCTTTGACCTGATCACAAAAAGACGCTAGCCCTGAGGTCAGAGGAGGAGCCCAGAGTCATGGGTAACGGTAGTGAAGAGAAGGGAAGATGGAGCCCTGCCGTCAGCTTAGTGGGGGTAGAGCCAGGGTTTATAAAGCTGAACCCAAAATGACAAATGCATCTTTCAGTGTGGCCCGGCACATTCATATCTGCAGGTCAGAAGCTGAAAAACATCTCCACCAAACACGGCCCATCTTTATCGCATGTGATATCTTCTAGTATTTTCTGTGCTGTTCTCTTCTGTTAGTTGATTTAAAAAAAAAAAATACAGTCATGACCCACTAAAGTACAACCTGAGAAAGTAAGCACTCACCTTTAGACCTTACCTTTCCTGTCTACTTTTCTTTTGTCGTCTCTTTGTTGGTTCACACACTCTTCTGTCTAAGTCTGGGAAGACAGAACGACAACAATTGCCCCTGGGAGGATGGAGGAGACCAGCCAGCAGAGAAGCTAAGACAGGAGGGTGCGGATGCTGTACCGCAGAGCCACAGCCCCGGCCCACACCGTTAGCAAGCCCAGGCTGACCCTGGACTTACAATCCTGAGCTCCTGAGTAGCTAGAGTTTGACAGGTCTATAGACCACCAGGCCCAATATGACACATCATTCTTCACCAACAATTTGAAGCCTGACTTTTAAAGATTCACGCAAAGGCGAATAGAATCATAGAACTCTCATTTTGCCTAATCTTTAAAGAGCCCAGAAGAAAATACTGCAATACAAAAGATGTTTGCAGAGTTTTAGTTAGGGATTTAAAATGACTTGCTGGGTGCTCATGCCCTAACTCCACTGCCCCTTCCTCTGTGACCTTTTGACCCTCTGGTTCCAAACACCTTTGTAAGTGACCATTTGCCCAATACTCAACAGCAGGCAGGTGCTCAAGATGCCAGGACTAGTTTCTCTATCTACTATACAGGCACGAAATAAACGGTATTTTTAGAGTTTAATTTTCCTGTCTTTAAAAACCACATCACCTCGTACTCCCGTGAATACGGTACATGTTCATCCTCGAGTTCCTTGCTGTAAGTTTGCCCATCTTGAAATTCTAGGAGGGCTGGGAACAGGCGGCTTTCATTAGATGCAAGCTTGGGAGTGCATTGTGAAGAAGGAACACATCTAAAAAGAATCCCAAACCGGAGCAGAGCAATCTTCTTGAATCAGGAACTGCCACTGACTGCCCTTTCTGTCCCTCCTGGGCCTGGTCCAGGGGCCTGGGAAGAACAATGAAGTGTCCTAAGGATGCATGGAAAGACAATTCAAAACAGAAGGCTGCTTTGGATTTCTCGTTCCAAAACCAGAGACAGGAATTGTGAGGGAAGCAGACTGAAACACGTTCGTTTGTAAGGCATAGATTTTTTAGAGGAATCCATGAAAACGACAGAACCTCGGGAGCCTGGTGTTATGTATGTGCCCCTTTAAAACTTGGCTGAAGACATATTTCATTTATCCAAGTCATACAAAACATTGTATCAAAGGAAATTTAATTCACAATTCAGAGTTCCACATAGTATACAGGAAATACGCCTCTCTTCCCCCTCCAAAATATTTCTCCATGAATTTTTTTGGCGCATATTTGTTGTGCTAAACTGATTACCCAAGGACTTCCTTCATCAGTCAAAAAAAGTTATTCTATATTTGCTACAAGAAGCTTGCTTCTTATGGCACCCAGGTATTTGTAGCAATTTGTTATCTTTAATAGTCTAGAAAGGACCTTGTTTCATCTCTTTTTAGTGCTTAACTACTTTGCAGATTGAAGGTTTTCAGGAATGGCTACTTGCACAATAATCGCTTACTGAGGAGCAGATTTTTCAGAAGCAAAACCTGCTCACAGTCAGAAAAATGAATGTCCCTCCTCCGTCCGTTCCCACATGCCAGCCTGCTCTGGACCACGTTGCCAGGACTGGAGGGAAGGTTTGCACTACCAGATCAGCTCCTAGCTAGTCCTTCCTGTGACAGGGACCACTCAGCTTGGCCCTTGGGCAGATCTAAGACATGCAGAGGCTTTCTCCATAATTACGTCCCTATAATAAACAGTGTCCTCCTCAAACCAAGTAGCTTATCTCAACTCAACACAGAAAAGGTAGGGAAAGTCAACATGGGCAACAAGAAGTGTTATGTGGACCGCCCCTGGAAGGAGGGAACCAGCAAGGTGGTCTTTCAGCAGTGTGGTTTGGAGCCTGCCACCGCGGTTATTAGCTGTGATATCCTGGGCTCTTGTCTCTTTACCCACAAAACAGTACCAATGACATCTGCATTTTGCCAGGCCCTGGAGTTACGTGAATATACAGCATCAGGATTTGATGATCGAGCCTGCGGATGAACACAGCAGTTAATACAAAACATACAACCCTTAAGGGCATATGGTCGTACCTGGGAGAGCCGTCGTAGTACTTTACAAGAACACAATATAGGATTTCTTTCGAGTCCAGGATGCTGGAGTCCAGGATGCTTTGTTCTCATACAGATGTTGAGGTGAGCTGTCAAATGAGCAAACAGAGACCGGTGAGATCATTATCTTTATGCCTCACTCTGGAATGTGATCTCAGACATGTTAGATGACTACACGGCTGTCGTAACACGCTCCCACACCCAAGTGACTTCGCATCTCCCGCCGCCTCAATGCCCTTTCCTCCCCTATATTTTAAACTAAATGACAAGAATCTATGCAAACTTTCCCTCTCTAAACATTTGGGACGTTCCTGCCGAAGTTCCCTTTTTTACGAAAGTGATTTAGTACTCTAACCTTGCCCCAGACTCTCACTGCCTGTGTGTTTAGTCTCTGCTGTAGAACTTGGTCTCTCATATTTCATCATGTGGGGGAGGGAGGGTGGGTACAGAGTTCAGGTGTGGGAGAGGAAGAACAATGTCCTGCTTGCTTGCGGTTTGTCTTCCAAAATCCTCCGATCGTTTCCCCGGCCCCACTAGTTGCAAGGCCGTTGTGTGAGGAACAAATTGCACACATCCGCCATGCTGTTTCCCTGACAACACTATATGGCCTTGTTCTTCGCGTTGTTTTTAGTTTTAGAAGCTGAAGTATCCCAGGAGCAGGAGGTAGGAGAAGGACTCTCGTGGAGAACTGGTTAGTGACGGGATCCTCTTCAGCTGAAACAGCAGCGTATTTTCTCTCACAACTAAAGGGCCGATATGCAGAAGTGGGCAAGACCTCTTCTTTGCCTAATCGTTTTCATTTGGGGCTTATTGCTAAGAAAATGCCTTCTGGTGGTTGGTTGCCTTTGTTATTTCAGAATTAGTAAGTATGAAACGATACTTGGTTTTCATTCAAAGCATTAAAAAAAAATCTATAAACCATTTCCTAAAGGTACTGTCCCTGTAGCCGTGGGTACTATGATCACATTCCCATGCCTCTGGACAGGGGGAGGGGGAGGGGCACAGAAGCTTCCTCCTCTGTCGGCAACTTTGGACCCAGTGCTGTCTTGACCACCAGTGTTCTCTCTAACTAGCCTGTAGGTTGGCAGTCATGGGCAGGAGCATCAGAGACGTCTGGGGACTGCAGGATAGGAGGCAGAGGAAAAGAAAGCCTCCTTTGAGGGGAAGAGAACGCTGCTGTCACCTGGTCCCTCCTGGCAGAGATATCAGCCCTTGCAGTCACTCTCTAAGTAGGCAGGGAAAGAGCCAGAAGGATGGGGTAGTTAAGTG
The DNA here is from genome assembly GCF_014885135.2 of Alexandromys fortis. Classification (NCBI taxonomy): domain Eukaryota; kingdom Metazoa; phylum Chordata; class Mammalia; order Rodentia; family Cricetidae; genus Alexandromys; species Alexandromys fortis. The sequence continues at coordinate 4,369,390 of NW_026067914.1, read as the reverse complement.
GTGTCTAGTCAGGCAGGCCTGCCAGAGGGTGGCCCTTTTGTGGAAATATCATTACAATGACAGCAAAGGAAAGCTATTTTGGCACATGAATCAGTCCTGTGAATGAACATGTCTACTGAGAACATACTAGCCCAGTTACAATGTAGCTCAAGCACTGAGTGGTACCATCTCAGTAAATGGACACTTAGCCCTGGGTTTCCAGGATGAGAGGTCAAGGTCATTCACTAAAGCCGATCAGCCTCCTCATCTGTGAGAGATGAGACTGATTGTCTCAGGGGTAATACATTCACACATTCACAAAACCTAGTCACATAAGATCTAAGTTTGAGTTCTCAGTGCATTCTACTTGCTATTTATTAGAACCAGTCTTTACATGATCATTAAGTAAATACTTATGAAAATTATAAATGATACAATACTATTCAAATATGATTGGAATTGAAATGGAAAGTTGAACTTCAATCCCTCCTTCGGTACCTTTGTGTAATATTTTAAGGCAAATTTAACCAGTTACTTAACAATCATGAACACCTTTTTAAAGTGCTTACCCTAAACATGTTTGTATAAATGTGGGCACTGACATATATCACTGAATTACACTAAAGGGTCTGGAGAGATGGCTCACAGGTTAGGAGCCATGGCTGCCCTTCCAAAGGACCCAGGTTCAATTCCCAGCACCCACATGATAGCTCACAACTATATAACTCCAGCTCTGGGGGATTCAACACCCTCACACAGACACACAAATATAATATAAATAAATAAATAAAATGCACATGAAATAAAAGTAAATAAATCATTTAAAGAAAAAGAAATACACTATAATTATCTTTTAATACACTTATGAAAACACAGCTTAAATAGTAAATAATGGGACTGGACAGATAAATCAGCAGGTAACAGTACTTTCCAATTTTCCAGAAGACCTGAGTTCAGTTCCTGCATTGGGCAACTTACAACTGCTTGTAACTCTAGCTCCTGGGGGTCTGATGCCCTCTTCCAGCCTCTGTGAGCATTCACATTCTCTCTCTCTCTCTCTCTCTCTCTCTCTCTCTCTCTCTCTCTCTCTCTCTCACACACACACACACACACACACACACACACAAACACACTAATCTTAAAAAAAACAGTAAAGTATTCTGATAAACTATGATTAGATTACACAATAATTATAATTAGATTTCAGTATTGTGATAGGGTTGGAAAGGACGAGGAAAGGAAGGGGAGAGAGTGCAAAGGAAACCGGAGTCCTGTATATGTTAGTATAGCTAAGTTGGTCTTTGGAGGGTTTATTTTCCCATTGTTTTCCAGCCCAGCACATCCTGGGATAAGTCCCATTAGCTTGCACCACAGGGAGCCCTTGAAAGCCATACATCTCTTTTCACCTGGACTAACACTGGACCTCCCCTTCAGTAAACACTGAGTATGTCTTGAAAACGAGGAGAAGGGGTATTTTTAACATGTCATGAGGTGTCCTGTGGGGCAAGGAAGAGGAAGACAGGGTACAAGAACAAGGCGAATTCCACAAAATCAACTTCGTTAAAGGAGATGACATAAAGCAGCAGAGACATGATGTGAGAACTTGAGCTTTTAGAACCCAGTGTTTGCCTGAAGTACAAACTGTAGATTGGCAAGTGCTTGTAATAAAAACAAGTGTTACATAGCAGACACCCGAAAGACTCCATATGCATCTAAAATAATAGCTTCAAAAAGAATTCAGTGGCAGCGTATGTACGTGACTCAACATGGCGCTTGGACTTTAGTAAATGTATGCTACCCTGGTGGAAATCTCAAGTAATTCTATATACATCCTCACATACACAAACACACGCTACTGACACGTGTCGGTTTCCCAACTAATAATAACCCAGGCAAGAAATGAATTGCACTTTGAGCCTTTAGGAAGCTGGTGTTCCTTGGCCCTCATAACATCAATCTGGGGTAGAGCATGGGTGATCATATGTTCACTGGCAAATTCTCATAGCAGGTGTTTCTGGGGGGGGATGAGGGAAAGCAGGTATAGAAGGAAATGCTGTTCCCCTTGTCTTCCACTGGAGAATCCCTTGGATTGACTTCCTGAAAACCTTCTGTTTGCCTTCCCCAGGAATGGCGGCCCTAGATAGTAAGGCGTCAGGGAAGATGGGCATGCGAGCTGTAGTCTATTACATGACTACCACCATCATTGCTGTGGTGATTGGCATAATTATTGTCATCATCATCCATCCCGGAAAGGGCACAAAGGAAAACATGTACAGAGAAGGTAAAATCGTCCAAGTGACTGCTGCCGATGCCTTCCTGGATCTAATCAGGTATGTCCTTATAACCTTTCTCTGGGATATACACTGACCACTCAAACCCTCGTATTTTGGGAAGCCAACCAAACTCTCAAAGAGGTATCTGACAGAACCAGACCTGTCAGGCTTGACATGGAAGTCACATCTCTCCTTTTCTCTAACGGAAGTTGATATTGAGGGTCTAGCTTCCGATCTCACATAGCAGATGTGAGATGAACAAGAAGTGGATGAGCCCTGCTGGGAGTTCCGACAATCTCGTCCCTAAGCTGTCACCACTGCGCAGTTCACCCTGGACTCACTGGGTGATTATTCATGTGCTTTTCCCAATCTTGCTCTGTAAAATAGTTTTTAGCAGCATATGACATGTTCCTTAGATTTCCGATTTAAAATGAGTAGTCTGCATCATCATCGTCCATGGTAAACAACAGCGTGGCTCAGCCGGGACTTCCGTGTTCCTCTGACCATTCCTGACTAGAGATCCTTCTTCTATACTATTTGCAAAGAAAGGATTTGGCAGACGAGTAATAAAAAGTTGGAGGATACTCTTTGGCCATATTTTATAAACCAGCTGGACCGCTGATTACAATTGAGTCTTCTCAGTTGAAGTGAAGTGGATGATCATCAAAGCAAGCCAAAGTTTGAGCCTTCTTTCTCTCTACACACTACCTATTCCAAAGGAACTCTGAAAGTCAGCCCTGGGTGACTTTGGCAGGAGAATCGAGGCCTGCCTCACCTGGGCTGCAGAGCAAGATCCTGGCTCTTAACAGGTCCAGGAGGTCCCAAGATATAATGAGATAAGATAGTTTGTCACCACCCTTGACTGTAAGGGGACACAGGAAGGGAACTGTTAGCAGAGCCCAGGAAGAACTGTCACTGTAGGAAACAGGCCTCAGAGTAGGAACTCTAATAGAAGGAGATGGAGGAAGCTTCAATCAAACTGGAAAAGGCAAGGGGCTGATGGGATATGTACACGGACCTTTTTTCTCTTATTACCCCTTTAGCTGTCAACAAACACCACTAATCAAAACCAAGAGGAGTCAGAAAAGAAGCAAATCCATATCCTAATCCATACAGGTTAGGTCCTACAGCTCAGCACAGAATACAGGATGGATCCCCAGGACAAATGGAGGATGTCCTAACCCAGGCCTCTCTAGATTCCCTGTCTGCTTTGCTTTCTCCCACTGTGTGGTACCAATCTTCCTGGTCAAAGCCTAACTTTTTTTCCCCTCTTTCCATCTTACCTGCAAAGAACCAAAGTTTCCTGTGCTAGACAGCCACTTTCAAGGGTTCCCCATTCCTTGTCTGAAATTAGTCCCTTCCCCAAGGGACTAATTCCAAATGTCATTTCACAAGCGAGTCAAGAGACGTTTGGAGAAGAGGGTCTTCTTTATGGCAGCTTTCCATTCCCTCCAGGGACAAACTTGTGTCACCCAGATGTTAGCCTCACCCAAACACAATGAGGCCCTTTCTTGAAAGCCTCTTCATAGAGTAGATGCTAGGGCACTAGGGGTAACAGCTGTCTGATATTTCCTGCCCAGTGAGAGCAATAAGGAAGGTACATGTGCAGGGGGGAGTTGGAGAGAGGAAAGGGAAGGGGGAAATGATAGAACTATATTATAATTTCAAAAAATAAAAAAGAATGAAGAAGATCCCTACAGATTAGTAACTGATAGCTATGCTTTTGTTAAGTTCATGGAATATTAAAACATTTACTATGTTTAGCTTGGGTTAGGAATATTATGTTGTCCGTCTTTGTAATTTTTACCTTTGAAAGCTGACATCTTGTTATTCCCAGTCTGGTTGGCCCATCAGAATACTGTAAGTTTTTATCTTTTGCCCCAGTAAAGAGTGTGTGGCCGTCCTGCCCCTCCCTTAGCTTGGGCGTTTATCCTAGAAGCTCTTTGAATGTACACTTGCATCATAGAGGGAACATATACCCCACAGAGCACGGATTGGAAGAAAAAGAAAACAGGAGGGTCCAGATAGCAGCAAGAAAGAAACAAGTAAATATATCCTTAAAGTATGAGCTCAACGGCATACAATCTCCAGAATCTCAAGTTCATGAGTCACGTCTCTTTTCCCAGTCTTTCATCCTAGCATCCCACTGACAGTTTAATCCACTCCCCTTCTTAACAGATGAATCAACTGAGACATCAGTGGTTGGCCATTGACTTGGCCATTGTCACATTCCTGAGCAAGACTGTTTCCTCCTCCTCAACCACCACTCTGACACAGTCTTGGAGGAAGTGACAAACCTTGCCACAGAGGCCTCAAGTTCAAATATTGGGTCAAGCTCACCACTGACTCCCAAAGAGACTCAGACTCTTGGATGCTGTCTCTAACTCCCTGAAAGCCCGCAGAGAAAACTATGCCACGATGCTACTAATCATGTCTTTTAATTCAGATCTTTTGATCCCTAGACCCATAGTACAATAGCAACATAACCACTTTTGGATACTTCCAGAGGCAGCCACTCTGCTGATGGGGAAAGCGTCTCTGTTCTCACTGATTCCTCCAAGCAGTGAGGTTTTAATAATCTACTGACTGGAGACTCTCATGAGCTGAGAAGAGGATGTGTGCGCTGAATTTGGGGCTTTCCTGAAAGATGTGGATTGCATGGGCCATACCTAGAGCAACCATGTATCCAGTGTCGAGTCACAGTGTCTCTGTTCCTCCATTTGCTACTTGATTCAATGCAGTCTTTACCTTAGACACAGTGAAGCAGTATTTAAGGGACAGAGTTGCTATTGGGGAAGTTTTGCAATGACTGCTGTTTTCTTCGCAGGAACATGTTCCCTCCCAATCTGGTGGAAGCCTGCTTTAAACAGGTAAATGCTCTCCAGCTACCAAGTCGCCTTTTAAATTCTTCTTGAGGGATGGAAAGATGGCTCAGTGGTTACGAGCACTGACTGCTCTTCCAGGGGACCTAAGTTCTGTTCCCAGCACCTATGTCCAGTGGCTCACAACCACCAGTAACTTCAACTCCAGTAGATCCAACACTTCTCCAGCACCTGAATTCACCTGCACACACCTACACTCTCTCTCTCTCTCACACACACACACACACACACACACACACACACAATTAAAAATAATAAACCTTAAATTCCTTTTGGACATATCAAGCCAGTAGGACCCCTTCTCTTGCCCTTCCATTCTCTAAGGTAAGAAATCCTTCTCTGGCTAACCATATGGAAGGTACCAGGATTAAGGGAAACTTAGGTGACAGTGGTCCTTCACTCGTATTAAAGGTAGCTGCCAGGCTCACACATATTGCACACAAACAGCACATTTAGTCTATGTTAATTAAGAGAACTAATTTGGGGGGGGGCTCTCTTTTCTTCCCCTTCCTTGGGCTGCCATGCAAAAACTCAGCAAAGCAAGCAAATTCAGTTATAAATAAATGCACTAACAACTTGCATTAATGTTAGACAGATTATTCTAGTTTCTGGGCTTGATTTAAAAGTCCCTGGCCTACTTATTAGGAAGAGCCTCAGGTAGTCTAGAGAGAGGAACCGTATCGAAAAGGAATGGCGCCATCGCTTACGGAATGCCTGCCGTGTGCCAAGCACCAGTGTTATACTGAGTCTTCACATGGACATGACGAGTAGCTGTGTCTTCACTTCACCCATGAGGCCGCTCATTTACGAGGATGGGGATTGTGTAATAAGCACAAGCTCCCGCAAGTCGAAAATGGCAGACCCAGACTTGGGAGCCGTGTTGTCTCTCCTTTTCCTACTGCTCCCTGTTGCTTCCTAGAAAGCAACCCAGAGATTCCACCTGGAGGCCAAGGTGAGGTCCAGCCCTCTCTGCCTCTTAGCTTAGCAGTTCTTGGCTCTCTACTTGGTGGATACAAATAACTCCCAGTATTGATTGGGAAATGCTAACCTCTCTTGATTAGAAACGCCAAGCTATGCAAGGGGACATAGACGGTAGGTTAAATGCTGCTTCCCAAACACTCCTCTGTGTGGTGTCAGTTCACCTAACCGTTCTGCTTGGGACATACAAGATAAAACCAAACCCTTACCTCCTAGAGAACTGGGTTTGCATATGTAAGACACCAGCTTTCCCCCTTTCTTAATGCAAGCAGATTGCAAGATCAAAACACACTCCCTTCAAAAAAAAAGAAAAGAAAAAGAAAAAGAAAGCAGTGGAACGCAGGAGAACCACAAACCCAAGGCTAGCTTAGGCTCCAGAGTGAGTTCAAGCCTACCCTGCGTGATTTAATGAGGCATTGTCTCAAAGTAGAAAGCAAAGGGCAGGCCAGATGGCTTAGCTGGGGAAGGCATTGACACCAGGTGTGATAACTTGAAGCCAATCCCTGGGAGTCACGTGTTGGAAAGAGAGAAATAATTCTCCCAGATTGTTCTCTGACCTCCATATGTGCACCATGGCGTGTGTTCCTAACCCCACTAGATAAATAAATGCAACTAAATTTTAATTGAACATATATGTACATGTATATTACAAAAAAGAAGGATGTGGATACAGTCTAGGTGTGGAGAGTTTACAGAGCACATTCAAGACCCTGAGTTTAGTTCCCAGGACCACAAAAGTAAAAAAAAAAAAAATGCTCAGGCGGCCAAAATTCTTTATTCAAGAACTACAGTAACAATAAAGAATAAATCCCTTTCAATCCAACAAACCCACCCGGCATCGTGAGCCTGTTCACGAGCTGGCAGTGGATGACATCAAAAATGCTGATTTCTAGAACCGTTAGATGGGAAAAGTGCTGACCTTTACAGACTGGCGTTTAGTATACGGGTGCATTTGCAGGACTGTGAGGGGGAGAAAATGTGTCGCCCTGGGGCCTATTTGCCTTAGACCAGAATGCAAATAGTTTCTGAGGAGGCTCTAACTGTGCCCAAAGGTGAAGGGTGTATGTAGAAGGCTTAAGAGAGACTGACCAGGCTGAAAATATACCCTGGAGAAGCCACAGAATTCGCAAATGCCAGAAGGAAGAGACTGAGCGTTGTCTGTAAAAGGATTGTATGTGTTTTGAAAGTGACCAGCAATCCCCAGCATTGACAGCTGACCATGTCCTTGTTTGGAGACAGTGGTTTTCCAATAGACTAGAAAGTCCCCTGCTCATTCTTGATACAAAAGTGTCCAAGCACTTCATGTGAGGCCATGCCTTCTTTCCTGGATTCTAAACCCAGTCACCACTCACACACTGTTGCTTTACTACCAACGCTATCAAGGCTAGGGCAGCAATTTCACTTTTCTGGAGCTCACAGGGGGGACAGGCTTCACTGTAGCCATCCACAGCAATGTTCTGAGCACTTGCTGACTGGAACTTCTCTGCAGGAGCTACAGGGAAAGAGCATGGCTTGGCTTAGGAGAGATGGAACAAGAAGGTTATCCTCTCCAATGACTAAGCAAGGAGCTCTTAAGAATAGGGACTTATAGCACCAGGAAAGTCTTGAAGACCAGGTGTGTAAGGACTTTTCTTTCCCGTTCTCTGAACTTTCTAACCCTGAAGGGCATCGCCCCTGGACAGCTTTAGTCCACATTAATGTTGGACGTTACGTTTGCAAAATGGTGTCCCTTGTGGTGCTTAATTTGGTCGTTGCCACAAGCCTGTGAGGTGAAAATCAGTGGTTATCTTGTTTCACGGCTGCGGTATATGAAATGAAGGATGGTAAGTTATTTGTGCATGGTCTCCAAGAAAGAAAGAAAGAAAGAGAGAGAGAGAGAGAGAGAGAGAGAGAGAGAGAGAGAGAGAAAGAAGGACTTACAAATATTTGACGAGTATTTGAGTCTGTGACTCTTTAAAAATTCTTAGTCATTTTACTAAGATTTTGAAGAAAGCAAAGGTCCGTGTGTATGTCGATTCTGGCATCTTCAGTGTGTGTTATGATTCATATGTGTTTCAGTGTGCTTGTCTGTGTTGAGAAACAGCGATTTGCCACAAATGAAACAGGTGATACATAGGCAGGTACATATAACACGGTCCCGTGAATACAAATTAACATACATCATGATAGGAAACTTGGACAGCAGGGGAGTATAAAAAGACAAATAAAAATCAGTTGATTTCTGCTGTGCTTCTTATTTTAAGTTTAAAACCAGCTATGAGAAGAGGAGCTTTAAAGTGCCCCTCCAGGCCAACGAAACACTCTTGGGCGCCGTGATCAGCAACGTGTCGGAGGCCATGGAGACCCTGACCCGGATCCGGGAGGAGATGGTGCCCGTTCCCGGATCTGTGAACGGAGTCAATGCCCTGGGCCTCGTTGTCTTCTCCATGTGTTTCGGTTTCGTGATTGGAAACATGAAGGAGCAAGGGCAAGCGCTGAGGGACTTCTTTGATTCTCTGAACGAAGCCATCATGAGACTGGTGGCGGTGATAATGTGGTACGTATTCCTGTGTGCCCCCTAGCTGTGTCCGAGATGCTTATTGAGATGGCTGCGTTCTGTTCTGAGGAAGATGCCACCGAGCCAGACGGCTGGTTGCGGGGATCTTTTTCTGGAAACCACAAGAGAGTTGGTGTTTTCCTGGCACTGCAGAGGCCCTGCACTTCCTTGTTTTGAAAATGTTCAGCTTCCTTACCCCATCCACCACTTTATGCGTGCTTAGTTACTGAGTTTGTACCCTACGATAAGAAGAGAGGACCGAGCATACTAGCCGCAGCAACAGAGAGCAAACGAGGGTACACTGGATGGATCTGACACACTTCTTTTGGTTTTTCAAGATAGGGTTTCCCAGTACCTATAGAGCTAGTCCTGGAACTCACTCTGTAGACCAGGCTGGGCTCAAACTCACAGAGATCTGCCTGCCTCCCCAGTGCAGGCATTAAAGGTGAGCACCACCACTGGCCGGCTAGCATGTCAGACACTTTTAAGGAAGACAAACAATGATCAAGCACATAAATATCATATTCCTGAGTCATAGGTGTTGTGAAAGAAGCAAAGGGGGAGGAAGTGTGTCATTTGCTTTGGGTGGTATGGAAAGGCCCGGGGTGGCTTTTTTGCTCAGATCAGAATGACTAGGCATGTCCAGTTGTACAAAAAGAGTATTCCCAGTAGGAGAACAAGCAATCACGGGCCCTGGATCCTTGGGGAGGGGGGCAATGAGTCTCCCCTCTATTTAAACCCTAAGAAAGAAATGTATGTGTCAGAGCTGTAGCAGTGTATCACAAATAATAACACCCAGAGAGATATATTCTTATTCAGGCTACATAGCAGCCTACAGAAGAGCTCACAGGAAGTATTATGGGCTACTAAGACACAATTTATAACAGAACTACCTTTAATAAAATTTAGAGCAGAAGACAAAAGAAAGGCTAAGTCCAAAGGGAAGAGCATTGACTTTGGAAAGTAAACTGTCCCAGCAGGGACAGAGCCCCTTGCTGGCCTAGGCCTCACGTGGGAGTTGGTTTTCATTCATCCTTTATTTTTAATAACTAGGGTCCTTCTTGGCACCTGGGGCAGGAAGGCATCCATCGCTACGAAAAGCATTCACTCACCAGCATGATTAAAAATATCCTTTGTCTCCAATGCCCCTGAAGCCCATAGAAACCCACTTCTTAGGAGTTTGCACAAGATGAATATGAACTCGGCACAAAGACAGGTCAGAATGTGGTCCCCACAGGAGCCTTCACTTGGAAGGCCCCTTTGAAATCCTGGCCGGGCTGAAAGTGGACATTTATCTTCATATTATTAAAATGCCTCCACCTTTCACCCCTTCCATGAAAGGAGCCCATTCAGGGCCTCTGAACGAACCTCACATGGAGCCTTTCTAGCTCCGCGCTCGCCTCCACACTCCGCCTTGAATTATTGCGTTTCTGAGAACAGGTACTTCTGTGATTTCCTGGCCTTTGAAAGGAGCGTTGTATTTCTTGGGCTGCAGCAACTCCTCCGCGGTTCCCAGCAGACCCTTCTCCTTCAGGGTGATTGGCTTCTGTCTCTAGCAGTGTGTTTCATTTTAGCTTAGTGCATACATCACACAAAGGGAGTCGAAAGTAGACCTTTGAACAAGTAGGGTTAGTCCAGCATATAGGCGTCACTGTCGGGTCATTTGCCCATCCTTGCGAGGGACTGTGAGTAACAGCCTGTGGATAATGACTTAATTCGAATGCCTATAACCTGACTGCAGTCCGTACATCCACACACTTTATTAATTTTAATAGCTCTGGCTTTATTTTATGGTCTTCTATTTATGGTAAAGTGGTACTAGAATTTAGTTTGCATAGTAACATAAAATTTCCTGAGGAAGGAAATTGACTTAAGTATAAAAGGTGACTTGAAGAAAATCCACTAAGTAATATCTTAAGTGGGACGTAACTACTGAAGAGAGCAATAAAATGGCCCTAGAGCAGTGGTTCTCAACCTCCCTCATGCGGTGACCCTTTAATACAGTTCCTCGTGGTGTGGCGACCACCCACCAGAAAATTACTTTCGTTGCTACTTCATACCTCTATTTTGCTATTGTTATGAATCGTCATGTGAATATCTGTGTTTTTTTTTTTTGATGGTCTTAGGTGACCTCTGTGAAGGGTTGTTCCACCCCCTAAGGGTGTCGTGAGCCACAGATTGAGAAACACCGCCCTAGCGTAAGAAAGCTGATCACATGACCACTGGCATGGCATAGCACAGCACGGCTTAGCGCACCTCCTGTTTTAGCTTGGGAAGCAGGCTGTGGTATGGAAAGTGTTATGAAAAGTATGGACATTCGCGTAGTGCTTTGTTTTCCGGTGCCTGGCAGGAGTCAAGAGGGAGAGGGAATCACAGGCATCTGGAGATCCAAGCAGGGACCCAACTGTGTCTAGGAAAATGGAGATGAGGGCCAAAAGTTCTTCTCCCTCCTTGGGTCTAAGGCCGGTGGGGATAGGGTGGGGATAGGGTAGGGTGTCCTAGAGAGATTCAGAGTGATTTAGAAATCAGAGGATTTCTGTGTTCTAAACTGAAAAGAATGACAGCTGTAGTCTCTGCAGGGCTCAGTTTGGAAATTCCCCATCTTTCCCTCTTTGGTTTTTTTTTCTCCCCAACTGATCCTGTGCTACTTCCCACAGGTATGCACCTCTGGGCATCCTCTTCCTGATCGCAGGGAAAATTGTTGAGATGGAGGACATGGGTGTGATTGGCGGGCAGCTGGCCATGTACACAGTGACAGTCATTGTTGGCCTCCTCATTCACGCCGTCATCGTCCTGCCCCTCCTCTACTTCCTGGTAACCCGGAAGAATCCCTGGGTTTTCATTGGAGGGCTGCTGCAAGCGCTCATCACAGCTCTGGGGACCTCCTCAAGGTATGTGTGTGTATGTGGCTTGCTCCTCTAAGAAAGAGTGTCTAGTCCGGCAGTGGTGGTGCACACGTTTAATCCCAGCACTTGGGAGGCAGAGGCAGGTGGATCTCTGTGAGTTCGAGGCCAGCTTGATCTACAAGAGCTAGTTCTAGGACAGGCTCCAAAGCTACAGAGAAACCCTGTCTCAAAAAAACAGAAAACAAAAAACAAACAAAAAAATCAGAAACATTGAATCGACTTTTTTCACCTCTGATACCTTCTTGGGATCCAAGGAAGGGCTATCTGTAAATCCTTTGTGGGGTGAAAGGGAAGGAAGAGCCCTTTTCTACCCACTATCTTCCTGTCTTCTGTTGACATCTGCCCGAGAGAAAAGGTAGAAAATGATGTGGCCCAGGCATCCATGGTATAGGAATAATCACGAGTAACTCCTCAGAGGAATCCAGGCACAGAAGAGTAGCCAAGTGACCCTAGGACGATGCCACACTGTTCCTAACACCCTAGTTAGACAAGTGCTGACTTAGTCAGGACACAAGAGAGGAAGGAACTGTCTGCGCGAAAGACCAGAGATGAAACATAGAACTGTCGGGAACACGCAGCTGACATGCCGTTTCGCTGTCCTCAGCTCTGCCACCCTTCCCATCACTTTCAAATGCCTCGAAGAGAACAACGGAGTGGACAAACGCATCACCAGATTTGTGCTCCCCGTGGGAGCCACCATCAACATGGATGGGACCGCCCTCTATGAGGCTCTGGCTGCCATTTTCATCGCTCAAGTTAACAACTTTGACCTGAACTTTGGACAGATTATTACAATAAGGTACAAGGGGAGCTTTCTCTCCAACATTCTCTTTAGAATGCTTCTAACAGATGAGAGAATGAGCAAGGTTGGGCAAAGAGACTGATTGGGAGGGACTCACACGTGAACAGGAGATGGCTGTTGGTAGGAGCAGTCTTGGGTTTAGATGAATGTATTTTTCAGCTTTTTAGCTTCAGGTGAGAATATTCATTCAAATAATACAGAAGTATGTCACATGCAAAGTATAGCTTACTTGTTACCATATTAAATCTTTCTGTTAGATACCCATTGTCCATGACTGATTCCCAAAGACCTCTTCCAATGCAAGGACACATACACACTTCTTTTCAGTAATTAATTATACCACATATACCATGTACTCCTTGATTGGTTTGTTTGTCAATATAGAATGTACAGGTATACCTCGCTCATTTACTTATTTATTTTTATTTATTTTGTAGTCAGTGTTCTGCCTGCATGTATGCCTGCACACCAGAAGAGGGCATCAGATCTCACTATAGATGATTGTAGGCCACCATGTAGTTACTGGGAATTGAACTCAGGACCTCTGGAAGAGCAGTCAGTGCTCTTAACCTCTGAGGCATCTCTCCAGCCCTACTTAGCTCATTTTCTAATATCTATAAGGTATATAGTATGAATAATTATGTTTTAAAAATATTAAGTTAGTTTCCAACTTTAAAACATTAAACTATGCCTGTAGGCGATATTGAAAAATGAAAACACACTTGAAACAGCCCGTGTGTCCCTGCAGATTTAACCCTTTACCCTTTCTTGCCTGGTGGAGTCAGAAAGACTAAGGGCAGCAGGAGGCTTTAAGACTCCAAGTTCAGATCAACTTGCTGTGAACTTGAATTTAGCCAATAGTAACAGTGTTAGAAATCGGACTTTGGCCTTTACAGTTTCTTATTAGTAAAGTTCCCTATATAGAGAGTAGTTCAAACAGTACCACAGTGTCCTCTGCCTAGACCTACGAATTAACAATTTGTGGTACCTGTGCTCCCTCCTCCGCTCTCACTGTCTTCTCCCCTCTGTGTTCCTGTCATGAAACATCACTCCTACATCACTCAGCATTCATCTCCTAAGAATTCTACATACCCACAATAATATAGTCTCAGAAGTTCTTCCAAAATACCATCCTATCTTGATTTCCCCAGATGCCTCCCCCAAAATGTCCTTTGCAACTTTTTTCTCCTCTCAGATCAAATCTCGATCTTATGCCTTAAAATATGTTTTGGGTCTCTTTTAGTCTCTATCACTCACCCCACATTTTTCTTATGTGTATCTAGAAGTAGGTTATAGTCTGTAAGCGTGTGTATGTAGTTAGGAAGGGGTAATAGCTGTGGCATACGTTAGAGTGAAATGATGAGGTGAGGTTTCTATGACCAGGGATCAGGAGGTTCAGTCTAACCACACCGGAGGCTGGAGGTCAGTGTCTCACTGCACTATAACCTCTTCCCAGACACACCTTGGCATATTGACTGAAGAGCCCTGAGCTAAGACAAAGGTTCAGCTGCGCGTGAATTAATAATGGAAATGGTACCAGTGACCCAAACAAGATACAAATGCAGTTCTCTGTAAGGTTTGCCCCACCAAGCCTTCAAGGCTGGGCAGTGTTCCACAATGGGAGGAATAAAAGCTGCAGTTCCAGTTTCTAGGTGACCCCCTCCCCCTACCCAGGTACTCCATTCCGACTTCTCACCCTCTACCAGTTTTTGCCAGTGAGAAGAAGGGGAGTCCAAAGGTTGGCCAGTCACTTCCATCTGTGTTTCGTGAGTTAGAATTTAGGAGGCTTGCAAGTGTCAGTGTCATTATAGGTGGCCTTACCACCTAGGCATTCTAGTGCCACAGCAGGGAAGGAGATAGGAGAAATCATGAGCGGTTTCGATCTTGGCAACACTGTATTGGCAAGTACACGCCCTATCAAGTAAATCTTAGACACTTGACACACATGCAACTGGGTCCATACTGACCACACACACACACACACACACACACACATGCACGTTCACATTCACCTGTGAATACCTTGGCAGTGCTGGGCTAAATCAAGGGCCTCACGCGTGCTGGGCAAATGCTCTACCAAGTCACCTTCTTCTGCTACCTTTCAGACCTTACAGAATGATTGGAAGAACATAGAAAAGGATCCACCCACCAGTTTCTTTACTTAACAAAGCCCACTTCACAAGGGTCGCTGTGACGATCGAATGAGGCAAACCATGCTCAGTTTATCAGCTGACACATAATTAAAAAAAAAAGTGCGTGATTGATTTTAGTTAGTATGACTCGGTTCGGTGAATTGCTTTTACTTATTTATTTCCATTTTTATAAAGCAGGTCCTCCCCTCAAGCATGGAGACCCGAGTTTTGCGAGGTACTCCTTGGTAGTAAACCTTTCTGTTTGGGTTCTTTTGTCAACAGCATCACAGCCACGGCGGCAAGCATTGGGGCAGCTGGGATTCCTCAGGCTGGTCTGGTCACCATGGTCATTGTGCTGACATCTGTGGGGCTGCCCACGGATGACATCACACTCATCATCGCGGTGGACTGGTTTCTGTGAGTATTCGGGGGCTGAGTTCTGACTCACACCATAGCTCCCTCCCATAAGCCCATCCCCTGTTTGCACCCCACAATTCTAGAATAGCAAACAGTCTAACGGGCTCGCAGAACAGAGCAAAAGACACACCGGCTTGTAATTGAACCTTCCTCATCACCTGGTCCCCAGTCCTCACAGAGTCCCAGCCTCACGCGCCATGCAGAGTCCCTCCTCTCTCAGCCTGTAGGGCGCATCTGGTCGCTCTCCCTCCCACTCCATAAAGCCACGCGGAGTGTCTGCAGCGCTGACACAAGCCAGCCAGTCTCTCTCTGGGTTGCACAACACATCCCTCAGCAGCTGGAGCTACAGACCCCAAATGCCAGCTCAGGCCCTTCCTCCATGTGCTTCCCAGTACAGAGGGCTAATGCGGGGCAGATGTGTCTGAGACCCATGAGTCGAGGGATAGCCGTGCAGACAGAGCTCACGCCATCAAGCGGAATCGATCTGACGGTTTGAGAAAAATCCCGAGAAATGTACCCATACATCCTTAGACCCCACCACGTAGGGCCTGCCTTCATGCCTTCTTCCCTTGCAGGGGCATTATCTGTTCCTAGTCTCTCATAAAGTCCATCTACTGGGGGGAACATTGTTTAAGGCTGCCTGAAGAGAACACCCAGGAGAACACATTGGATGGGATGGATTCACTAGAGCTAGGAAGAGTCCAACAGTGTGCGCCAAGGCCAGGGGACATAGCATGAGTTCCCGGGTTACTTGGGTCATCATTTCAGGCCTATCTGACCACCATAGCTTCCACTAGAAGTGTAGATACCCACACCCTCTGCCTCCTGTTGACACTCTAGGTCTGAAATTCAGTGACAGGTAAGAAAGAATTCAGCGCATGGTCTGACTCTGAGGCATCTATTAACACCAGCGCTTTGGGGCTGGGCTGGGGCTGTAGCTCGGCTGGTAGAGGGTTTTCCTACTGGGCATGAGGCTCTGTGTTCATTTCCAGTCCCTCGTACTCCGGGAGGGAGGGGAGGACGATTGTGCAAACCTGTCATCTCAGCGTGTGCTAAATGAAGTCAAGAGGATCAAAAGTTAGAGACTGTCCTCTGAGGCCACATGGCTTCAAAGGCAGCCTGGGCCAAGAGAAAACTTGTACAACTAAAGCCAAGAGGACTTTGGTAGAATACAAGCTTCCACTCTGAAGATTTTTTTTTCTTTTTGTCTTCATGCATAAGACTGATGGAACTAGGCAGCATACGAAAGCTGTACAGTTTACACCCGTTACCATGGCATAAGAACTCACACGGGTTTTCACTGCTCTTAAAAGTTAGGATAAGAATTCATTGTGTGTTGACGTAAAGAACATTTTTTTCTGTGAAAAATAGCCACCTCTAGACAAAAAGTTTATTGAAAAGAATGTCACAGAGTTAGGTTTTGTAAGTCCCCTTAACATCCTGCTCTACGTCAGACAGCTGCAACTCTCCCGACGGCCTCTGCCTCCCGTGTGCTATGAGGTTACACATCGTGTAGTCCATGCAAAATTGACCACAAATTCCTGGGAAAAGAAGAGTAAAGGGAACAAACAAGAACATAGTATTGCTAAAGAAAAAAACAAAAAAGGTTTTATCCTAGCACGCCTCCCTAAGGAGTCTCTGTGCCACGCTTTAGGACCATTAGTACAACGGTAGGCGAAGAGAGGAAAGAGAAAACGTTAAATAAGAACAGAAAAGGGGACTGGGGAAATGGCTAAGTTGGAACAAGAGCTTGCTGTGTAAACATGAAGGCCTGAGTTCCGTCCTCACACGGGACCTGTTAAAAAGGAGCAGGGCATAATGGCACCGCTAACACCGGCACTGGCGCTGCAATGGCAGAGACAGGAGGACATTGGGAAGGGCTGGCGAGCCGATCTTGCTAAATCGGTGAGCTCCAGCTTCAACAAGAGACCCTATCTCAGAAAATAAGGTGGAAAATAATGAAAGAGCACACTCTGGGCTTCCACACGTACGTGTACACAGATGAGCTCTCTCTCCCTCCCCCCCCCCCCACACACACACGTATGTGGGGGGATGGTCAGCTGTCACAGTTCACCTTCTGTTTATAGCCAGACTAATTACTGAAAACTAATCACCTACTTGCCCTTGTAGCTTTTGACAGTGACTGTGCTAGGTGTGTGTCGAGGATGAAATCATCCCATTGTAGTGGGTAACTCTTTTACCCACTACAGAGTTAAAAGATGTTTCCAAAGCCTCCTCCAGCCAGCTCCCAATAAATAGAAGCTGGGGTCTGCTGGTGCTCACAGGACCCTCTCTTTCCTCTCTTCCTGCCCCACCTGCAGGGACCGCCTCCGAACCACCACCAATGTGCTGGGTGACTCCCTCGGAGCAGGGATCGTTGAGCACTTGTCTCGACATGAACTAAAGAACCGAGACGTTGAAATGGGGAACTCCGTGATTGAGGAGAATGAAATGAAGAAGCCCTATCAGCTGATTGCCCAGGACAATGAGCCTGAGAAACCCGTGGCTGACAGTGAAACCAAGATGTAGGCTAAGCCGGAGGGCTTCTCTCGAGCACCCGGTGTTGGAAGGCTCTTCTGCAGTGTGTACATCTCACTGAGCTCGCGCACACAGCGAGCCCTTCTCTTTTTCCTCCCTACTCTGATAGGATTGGAGAATGTCCAAAAACAAGGGAGGGCTTGGCAGCAGCCAAAACGTATAGGTTTCAGACCACATTTGAAGTTTTTTAATTCATTTCATGTTATTCTTACCAAGTAAGTTACTGGAACCAAACATAGTTTTGATATCACCAATTTAGATGGCAAACAATCCTGTGTGATTGTTTTATAAGAAAAAGTAAGTGATAGGTTAAAAAACATTTCAAAATCAACTTTCAAAATCCAAAAGTCCTTCAGAACACCATTGAGTTTTAGTCTGAAGAACATAACATCTTGATGAGCAATTAGGTCACCTTTGCGGAAGCAGAGATGGTCCCTCATTTCTTCTGACTTCTGTCCTGACTTTACCAGTTCCAGGGCAATGTCCACACGCACACAGCACAGCTGTGGGGAGGAGGAGCAGAAAGCGTGGTCTCGAGTGAGACTCATCTCATGCCTTGGCCTCCGTGTTCTCATCCTGATAACGAGAAACTCTAGATACTCTGGGCCTCCCTAGCTGAGATTTCTGTGACACCAGGAAAGACCCTGCCCTGTATCACATGGAGATCTCAAAAAGAACACTTCATAGGGATGGGTGTTTTTCTCTAGGGGCAGGCTGTGTGTGGCTCACTAGATCCTGGGTCCAAAATGTTGGTTATAGAAGTAGAAATGCGGACGGCCATTCCAGGAGTGGGATTATTTGTGGGGCCCCTTTGCCTGCTTTTTTGTTTTGGTTTGTTTTGTTTACCAACATTAGAAGCACTCCCATCTTGGGTATTCTTCCCGAACCCAAGGGATGGCCCTAAGAAAGCCTCCCACCATCAACTGACAAGTAGATGTCCAGGAAATCAACAGAAAAGTAGCAACCAGCTCATGGTCTTACTATGAACCGCTACAGAGCAGGGAAAGAAGAGGGTATGGCCAACAAAAAGAGGGTTCTTTAGGAAGAGCAAGAATAGATGGTTTTCTTTACAGATAAGCAAAAGGGGAGCTACATCTCAGCTCTTTCTGTTAACCTGAACACTTTGTCTTCTGCTCCCAATCAGTCCCCCCAAGAAATGACACATAAGGCCACTTCTTTCGTACTTCAAAGTCAAGCAAATGAAATTTCTGGGACAGATCTATGTGCTAGGTGGATGATCTCATCTCGGAAAATGTTTTGTTTTTTGGGTTTTTTTTTGTTTTTGTTTTTTTTGTTTTGTTTTGTTTAGCAATTTAAACAGAAGTTCTTAGAATGAAAGAAACAAGATACTCCTTTGTACAGAAATGCCACTTGGCAAATCATTCAAAATTCTCATCTCGAGTGGGGTTTGCTTTAGTTCTGTTTGTGGCTCTACAAAAAGAAAAAAGAAAAAAAGAAAAAGAAAGAAAGAAAAATGGTAGATGAGTCAACATGAAAATATGAGGGTGGAAGAACAAACAGCAGGGGCAAGGCAGCTCCCGGGTTTAAAAAAAGATTAATTATTTTTAATCCCCTTAGGAATATTCAGTCAAAGGCACTCGATGGGAGCCATCAGACAGTACCAGCTGCGTTAGTTTCTGACCGAAAATGACGAACGCTCACAATGACGCTAACAAACTGAAATCTAGAAATGTGTCTCCCAATCTACAGTTAGAGATATTTTATAGAGATCTTGAGCATGGCACGCATATAAAGGTTAACACTAGGCTATGGTGGAATAATCGTTGAATAATGGCAAGCTGTATTTGGGAAGCACGCTACAGAAGTTAATATACGTGGCAGTCATTTTATAACACTAGCAGAACAAAACTTAACCACGTCAAATTAATGCTGTTACCCAGTGTGAGATTTTTTTTTTGTACTAACCATTTCTTATGAAATCAGGTCCTCTAAGGTGGTCCCTTTGCCAGTCCATCAGAGGCTCTGCATATGTGTGTACCCACTGTGTACTGGAAAACATTACTTTGTAGATGTATTTTCAATAAAGAAAAATAGTTTTACATTAATGTATTTGCATGTTGTTATTATTGTTTTCCCCACTTATGGAGATACTGTACTGAACTCAAGACGTGCTAAAGAAAGATGCCATTTGGACAGTAAAGTCTTGGCAGAGCCAGCGGGCAGGGAGTTAGCCATGACGTAATATGTAATGACACCTGTGGCTCGGCTCCTAAAACGGGAGCCTGCAAAGAGGAAGATGTGGGCTGCGTGGTCCTGGGACAGCTTGCACTTAGTTTCCCAGGTCGGATTCCTTTTTGTTGTTGTTGTTGTTGTTTTGTTTGTTTGTTTGTTTGTTTTTTCGAGACAGGGTTTCTCTGTAGCTTTGGAGCCTGTCCTGGAACTAGCTCTGTAGACCAGGCTGGTCTCGAACTCACAGAGATTCGCCTGCCTCTGCCTCCCGAGTGCTGGGATTAAAGGTGTGCACCACCATCGCCCTGCTCCCAGGTCGGATTCCGATTTCTCAGATAAAGGAAGTCATTTCGGTGTGGGAATCTGAAAAGGAAACCGTGATTTCCTGTCTGACCTTCAAATTAAGTAGATTTATCTCTGTGATTACCGCTGCCATATAAGAAAAGAGCAGAGTTAGATCCCAAAAGGTATTTCAAAAGCAGCCCTAGTTACTAATAACCACTTATGGAGGGCTATTTTCCCTCTAGCTTCTTAATAAAGAATTAGTGGACAGACGTATCATGAAATCTCCAGCCAAAAGTTCTAACTGTAGGTCCTTTCATCTCTCCGGCTACCAGCAGGGGGCAGTCACCTGCAAAAAGTTTACTACGCAGAGCGCCCAGGAGCCTAGGCCATCTTGGGAAGGCTTTAGTATGATTACACCTCTTGTAAAGTTTTGCCCATTTGCAATTTTTTAAATTTGCACCGGTTTCTTTATAGGATATTAGGGTGGGATTTTTTTTTTTTTTTTTTTTTTTTACAAAACACTGTATTTGAACCTCTTTTTCAAGGCACAGATGATGGCCACTTAGTCCATTTGGGAATAGAAAGGAGATTGCTTACATCCAAGAGAACAAAACCTGGTCTCCCCGAGAGATTATCTGCAAACCTGTGGAATAGTCTGGACACTGGATTGCGTTAAGGGAAGCACCACCGCAAATCAACACACTGCTAGAAAGAAGTCCCCCTTTAACCAACTTCTCTTCGCTCTTCAGCCTCAGGTGAAGTCTGTGCCGCCACACAGAGCCGTCTTAAGCTCATCTGGGCAGTGAGACTGTGGAGGGGGCATTGAGGCCGAGAATAGGGCACCGCCATCCAGTTTAACCAGAATGAGAAGGAAAGAGGGAGAGACCCCCCACATGGGAGGTCATAAGTCAGCTCACAAACAGAACTATGAAAAAAAAATCAGGCTAGGTTTTTTGGTTGTTTCTAAGTAAATATATTTAGTGTTTTGTTTGTTTGGTTCCCTCCCCCAACATTTTTTTTTTTTTAATTTCTAGGTCTTCAGAAGATAGGGTCCATCTCTTGCTTTTCCTGTATTCAACCTGTCATTCCCACTGCCCAAAGCAACAGGACTCCTTCCTTCTAAGGGGTTGGGGGTGGGATTGGAGGATTCGGCACCGCTGTTTGAGTGAGTCTGAAGGGAGCTTGGAGGGTTTGTTTCCCCGCTGGAGAGGAGCTTTGTGGGCAAGACCCCGCTGGGGTCCGGAACACAGGGCCTCTTTCCGGGCAGCCCGCTGGGCACTTGACCCGAAGCAGCCGTCAGTCTTCAGGCCTCTGTGTTAGTGGGTTGTGTCTCCTCTGCTCGCACCCGGGTGGTCCCAGATCTCCATCAACAATGCCTAGCTCTGTGTGGCCGCCTCTCCGGGCCGGGGCAGCTGAGAGACGTCACGACTAGGGCACATTCTGAATAAATGAGCCGGGAGGGAGGTAGCGAAGAGAAATCCGGGGGACATCCACTAGCTATCACAGAAGCCCATCCAGGACCACCACGGAGGAGGCTCTGGCCTGAGTAACAGACGCCTAATTGGAAAGTCTGCAGTAACAAGCAGATTTTAATTTGCAAAAAGCCATCGAGTGCCGCAAAATTCCTGAAGGTCTCCATTTCTCGGTTCCCTCTGCCACCCTACCTATGCAAAATCTCTCCAAGGGACCCCATCTTTCTAAGCATCCTTGAGTTTTCCTTGAGTGACTTTTCAGGCTCCGCTACATCAGTGGTTCTCAACCTGTGGGTCGCGACCCTTCCACGGGGTTGCTTAAGGCCATCAGAAACTCAAGATATTTACATTACGGTGCATAACAGTAGCAAAATTACAGTTATGAAGTAGCAAGGAAACAATCTTATGATTGGGCTCAGCACAACATGAGGAACTGTACTAACGGGCCGCAGCATTAGGAAGTTTGAGAAGTCCTGCTCTGGAGTCAAGGGGACTCTCATTCTGCCACACTTTCCTTTCTCAGCCAGACCAGCACACTCTGAAGGCAGCCTGGCAACATCTCCCACCACAGGGCAGTCATCCTGCCCGCAACACTGCTTTGAGTTTCAAGATATTTGTATTTCACTAAATTCTGCCTGTGTAAGTAGAGTTGTCAGATAAAACACAGCATACCCCATTCAACTTGAACTTCAGATAAGCAACCAATATTGATTAGTGTAAGTATTAAATAATATATGGAGTAGGCAAAATAGGGCACCAGATAGTCCGTATTATTTGACAACTTGGGAGACCCACGTACAAGTGAAATGGAGATTAGAGAATAATTTCTGTTTGCCTCAGCACGTGAAAGAGTCTGTGTGCTGGGGGAGGTGTCTTCAGTGTCCCCGTTTCCATTTTCAATTGCTCGTTGAAAGGAAAAACACTATTTAAAACTTCCACTTCTAGAATTCCCTACTGTTTGTTTCTCTTGGCAACATTAACACTGATTATGTCTTGTAAATCTTGTGGCCGCCATTTAAAAGCCTGATGGATGGACGGCCTGTGCGGCTCTACACGGCTGTTTGAAATAGCTTATCCATGCTCGAAGTCGTTGAAGGATCACGTTTGCTTTGTGTTGCTTCCCTCTCATTTTTCTCTCTCCCTTCTCCCCCTCATCCCTCTCTGTCCTGACTCCATTAAAATACAGAAATGTCACTAACATTGCTTCCAAGAGATGGACATTTTTCTTTTTACTTGGGGGTGGCTTTTTGAGAAGTACCTGTGTGCCTGACATATTGTCCTATTCTAACCTATTTTCCAGTGGTCATAGAGAGGAAAATGTGTGAAATCTTTTTCCAGTCTATGGGAATGGCAGTTACACTGTAAAATCCCTACATAGGCCAGGCCTGGTGGCCAGGACAAGCACAGGTCACCTGGGACTGCAGAGGGAACAAATAGAATCACATTCTCCCCAGCGATGGCAGGCATGTGGCTTTCAAGATGACAGTGAACATCAGGTGGCAACCTAGGAGTCCTTTTCTCTAACTCTGTAGGTTCAGGAAATCATAAAAAATATCCCAAAAGTGCCCAGCCAGGAGTTTTGAGACATAGCCATTGGAAGAGAATATAAAGATCATCTAGGAATCAGCTCAGCTCAATGTGAGCCGATCAGATGGCCTGTGTTGGGGAGAATGTGAGCAGCCGAGATTTGACACCAATACTTAACTGGAAAATTGTCACCCAGATCCACTGCGTTGAAACACAGGAGCCCAAAGAACCAGTCTTGCCTTTAAACCCTGAAGAACTATGAACCAAACAAATAGAAAACAGCTATCCCAAGGAAAACATCATGCCAAGCATGTTAGCTTATGCCTCCTGTAACCTCCGTTCTTGGGAGAAAGATGCCAAAAACATCACAAGATGGAGGCCGGTCTGGACTACTCAATGCGAGATCATGTCTCAACCAGAGAGAAAAACGGGATGGAGAGAAAAAAGAAGAAAACTTCATGTCTCCTAAAATTTAAAGGCCTTCAGCTTCAGAGAGGTTGTTTAAGCCCAAATCTGCACACAACGATGGGTTAATCTCCACCATAATACCTGAATTCTCAATTGGCAATGGGCTGGTCAAAGGCCCTGGACCTCAGTGATCTCATTTGTACACATGGGGGTCAGATAAAGGCCACCATCTCCAAATCAGTTTCACACGGGTAACCATACGTTGGAAGGGATGTTCATAACCTTAGTTATGAGCCTTAGCTAAATGGTTACCTAAGATTGGCACATTATAGTTTAATGTCCCGCTTCTTCATCTTAAATGAATATAATCATTCCTTTTGCAGGAGTGCCAACGAAAAATAAATGGAATACATGAACATCGTTTATATGCGTGTGTGTGTGTGTTTAAGAAATTCTCAGCTCAGTTCTTGGTGCTCACAACAATTCTTAAAATGTTTATAACAAAATGAACCAGTAAAGGCAGAAGAGGCCTCTGGGTGACACGGAAGGCAGGAGGGGGTTGGAATTTGTAGGGGGTGGGGCGCTGTAGCGGTGTTAGGCTTCGAGTCCACTGTGGGCTGGAAGGAACTTGAGGGGAAGGCTGTAAACTGGTGTCTTCTGGAAGGGAGGCTACGGGAGGAGTCCTGTCACCCCTGGAAACCATCATCTCCAGAATTTGCCAGTACTCTTCAGGAGGGGCCCAGGCGCTGCACCGGGGGCAGACCAACAGTCCCTGCCAGGGTCTGCGAAGCTTTTTGTCAGATCTGGTTCTCCCAGCAGCCTGGCGCTGCATGGTGGTTTTGTGAAGCGCATAATTCGGCACTCTGAAGAGACCACCCAGCTTCCTGTCCCAGAGTCTCCCAGAGAACAAAACTGTCCCTCTGTGTGCCGGTGACCTCTCACGCTGCCGGCCCCCTCCCACTGCTGTCCTGGCCTCACAGCCAAGTGGAAATGGAAAAGCCAGTCAAGCCTCCCCTTGGTGGGAACCAGGGAAAGCTACGCTAAAACTGCCCGGAGAGGAAAGCCACTCTGAGCCTGGAACACTGCTGCCACCGCGTGGCAAGGGCCTCCCGGCCCAGAGCAGCTCACCTGTATACAAAGACCTAAGGTTCTCTAGAAACCCTTATGGGTGGGCTCAAGGAGGGCTATGAGTTGAGAAATAGCTCAGAAATCCGAATGAAAACTGAACTTGAAGAGGTCTGTGCCTGCAGCGTGATTCTCAGTGTATGGATATTAACATCCCTGGCCTTGAACTCACAGAGATCCTCCTTCCTCTGCCTCCAGAGGGCTGGCATTAAAGGCCTGCACCACCACAGCCCAGCAGCCAGCCACTTTCTTTTGAGATGGCTGGCATCCTTCACCACCGCCTCCTGTTTTTCCTGTTCCTTCTTCTCTTCATTCTCCAATCATCCCTGGCTGGCTTATCAAGACAGCACCCCACGGGACCCCCTGTTTCTCAGCCTGTCACCCCCATTTCATAGGTATTAGAAAACCTCAGGTATGGGAGTCACCCCTGTTGACCAGGACACAAAACACAGCATCCTCCTCAGAAACCTCCCGTGTGGCATCCTTATTTTCCCAGCCGTGCCCACAGCTGAAGGGGCTGGCTTTGCATTGCCCGCTCCTCCTCTGGCATAAGAGCCCTGCGGTCTGGCTCGCGATGAGGAAGGTGGGAAATGAGGTGGGATCCTTCCCTAATACCTGCTCTCAAGCCTATTGCCTTGAAACAAGATCCTATTTCCAGAACCGAAACTCAGTCCTGTCGATTTCCCTTGACTGTAATTATCCCAGTTTCTCCAGGCAAATGAGCGGCCTTGGCCGGCTTGGCAGAAAGTGTATCCTGAGAAGTAAAAGAGAAAATTACATCAACTCTTCCTCAAATATTATGTCATTGCTATGGAGGTGGGGAAAAGGCCTGGCAGAAGAGAATTCTACTGCTCTTCCTGCATTTTCATATGAGTTTTTCAAACCCTCATCTCCTGCCTCCTAGGTCTCCCTTGGAGATTTACTCACTTCTGAAACTCAAACCAGTTGGGCCTTTTATGTTAGGCTGAGTTATTCCTCTGTAATTTATTCCACACATCCCTCCCTTGAAATTGCAGGTCGCTTCAGGTCAGGCCACCAGGTTACATCGGACTTCCTGTACTTTGGAGGTCCCGTGAGATAAAGGACTAAGAGCCCTCCCCTGAAGAAGGAGATGGCACGACCTGAATTGGCGTCAGATGCTGAAGGAACTTGGCCCCAACTTCTTGGCCTGGCAAACACTGTGTCTGAATTCTCTCTGGGTCTTTCCTTAGAAAAGAGCCATAGTAAGAAGAGGTAGCTTCACATAAAGTTAACAGGCATCTTCTCAAAGCCTTCCCCAAAAAAAAGGATGGAGGAAAACTTCAATACAGAAAAGAAGCCAACAGCTACTGGCTTCTTGTCCCGGCAGGAAACAGCAATGGGACAGCAGCGGCAGCTCCTCTCCAGCCCAATTCCCACTGTGCAGAAGGAAATCAAGGGCCCATCTTATCAGAATAAATAAACTCCCTCCATTGCCTTCTCTCATGCTGTCCTGCTCCACCCAGTGCTCACTCTGAGCTCCTGAGACTGGGAGTCACTCCTGGTTAAGTCTGTGTACTGGCTTTATAGCCTGAAGTTCCAGGTAACATCAGAACCTTTATAATAATAATTATTATTATTTATTTTTTGTTTGTTTATTCATTATTGGGAAAGACGTGTATGGAGGTCAGAGGACAACTTGTGAGAGTCAGTTCTCTCCTCCCACTGTTAACTTGCAGGGTTTCAGCTCAAGTCATCAGGCTTGGCAGCAAATATCTTAACCCACAGAGCCAGCCATCTCTCCAGCCCCAGCCTCCTCTTCTGACACAGTCCACTGCCTGAACTAGTAACTTCACATCTCTGTACCCAGTACCACCTCCTCCTCTGGGGAAGCAACATTAGCATCAAAGAAGTTTATGGAGATTGAATCAAGAACTCTTGGCTCATGTCCAGCATCTACGGTACTCAAAAAAATTGTATCTTTATTATGGCTGAAACTAAGCAGAACATCAGGACACCACTCTGGCTGAAAGGGCTCTGTGTGGTCACACCACTTCTAAAAAAAATCAGCACGCCCCCCCCCACACACACACACATGCACACACACTGTTGACAATACCACTAAGTGCTGCTTTCCTGTGTCTAGCCTTCTGTGACTGAGTCCGCACAGGGAACAATGCTGCCACAGGAGGGCAGCAAATCGCCACCATTGTGCTTCCCTGCTCTAAAGTCTACTAGTCCCTGAAGTGAGTTATTTAGCCAGAATAAGACAGATCCAGGGATGAGTGTTCCAGTGAGGAGGGCTATGTATCAACACATCACAAGGAAACAGTAACACAGATTAAGGCTCAGAGGAGCTGGAGTACAAATCCCTTGCTTCCTCGGGGAACTATAAAATACAGAAACTCCTATAAAACAAATCCTAGGTTCCTAGGTCCCTAGTGTTAGTCCTTCCAGATCTTCCTCACCACCCAAGCCTTTCTCAGTAGGATCCTCTGAGAAAGACATCTGGTCTACCTGTTCCAGGCTCATGATAATGATGCATTAATTCATCTATTTGTGGGGTGCCTACTATTTTCTAGATGTAGTGGTATTTCATTTGTATTTTTAATAAATAAAGCTTACCTGAAGATCAGAGAATAAAACAGCCTCATTAGTCAGCCCCATTGATTAGGCAATGGTAATACACACCTTTAATCCCAGTGACCACACTAGTTGCCGTATAACTTGGGTAGTGCTTGCCTTTAATCTCAGTGATGCACATCTTTAATCCAAGCCCTAGAAAGGATTATAAAATGGGAGGAGACAGCTCTCAGACAGTCTCATTCTGAGATTCCTGGAAGTAGGGTCACCATTTTGGACTGAGGTAGAGTAAGGGCCAGTGGCTGGCTGCTTTGCTTTTCTGACCTTCAGGTTGAACCCCAATTTCTCTGAGTTTTATTAATCATGCATCAGCTAGACAAGCACAGACCCTACCATGGAAAACAGACTAGCAATGGTATTCATGCGATGAGAACAAGAAGAGGGTGAGACAGGGCGTCCCAGGGAACAACCCTACAAACCAGGTCCATCTTCCAAATCTTGATGGGGGTAGTTAGCCAGGTGTTTGGTCCCAAACACCATGACACATGGACCACAGGGGGCGAGTCCATACCTACAAGGCTCTGGTTTAAGTAGTCAATCTCCCTCGCACATCAGAAATGCTCCTATTTCATTTACAGTGACTCTTATGATGTATAAAAATCTTCACATACAGAAGTGGGAAGCATGTGCTGAAAGCCCGCTACATGTCAACACCTCACAACATCTCTGTAAATAGGCCTTAATTTATTTACTTGACTATAAGAAAGTGGAAGCTCTGAAGTTGTGTATTTTATTTAATGTAAAGTTGCAACTTAAATCATATCTACATCCAAAGCAGGTATTCCCCTGCCGTTGTCTGCTCTGACCCCAGAAGTTAACTCCACGTAAGCACCAAACATCCAGGTTCATCTAAAACATTCTATAGGTTTTGAGGTTAGTGGCCCCAGACAGCATTTCTAAATGAAGAAAATATAGTCATACATGTGAAAGCCCTGTTTTGAGAAATTTTCAGTTACCCAAGTGTATAGACTTTTATTCTTGTATATTTCATGCATCACAAGCTTAAAACTTTAGTTCTAAGCTTTTTCTGATAAATAACTAATAGCTGATCAATAATATTTCATGTTATGAACTACGAGAGTTTGCGGACCTTTTAGTTTCCAGAACTCACAGCTTTCAAAGGTTGGTCTCTTAGAGACAGGTTCTACTTTAGGGAGTAATGTTGCGGCTTTTAAAAAGGCAAATGCTTTTCTACCACACATTTTGCAAATTTACTTCTGAGTTTTGTTGGTGTGGTCCTCTGTGAGAAGAAAACTCTCAGTTCAGGACCCCCAAGGCCAAGTTCTCAGACCAAGTTCTTAGACCAAGTTCTCGGCACAAAGGAGGTTTATTTGCCCCAGAAGGACAGAGGGCAGGGAATAAGATACAAAGACAAGAGACAGAAGAAGAGGAAGAAGGGGAAGGGAACAAAGGAAAGGGGACAGGGGTATTTGTCCCAGAGGACAAAGGACTGTAGGGAGACACATGGCAGATAGACAAACGGCAGTTTATAAAGGTACAAGGGGAAAACTCGAGTTAGGATGAGATGTTTAATTTTAACTCGGTACGTCATTAGGTGAGTCAAAGGGGACTTTTGATTGCTGGACTTCAACACTTTGGTAGCTGGACCTTGTTAGTCAGCTCCAGGAAGAGGGATTGGGAAAATCAGGTAATAAGTCTTGGTGGCTAGCTTCAGAAATGTAATCTAACAGGTTTTAGCAAGGCAGAGGAACTGGGGAGAAGGACAAAGGCTTCCAGAACCACATGCTCGAGTGGACGAGTGCCCCTTCACTCTGGTCCACTTTCCTGAGAGCATCCCACAGCCCAGTAAATTTGAAGATGGTCACCAGCAGGAGGTTTGTGTTATCTGCTCAATGAAGACCCCAGTACCCTCTGGAACTAACTCTTAAGGCAGAACCCGAGAGCAACCCTTTGTCAGCACTGACATCTGGTGGCTGGGAGAGGCCAGCATGTCAATGCCCGGCACAGCAGGGAAAAGGTACCAACCCCCAACTCCAGCAGAATTTCTCTTCTCCTTTTCCACCTTGCTTCTCCATACAACTGAAATCCACAGGTCAGTTAGAGTCATACAGGGTCAGGGTCACTTCCTGTCATGTGATTCTGCGTAAGCTGCTCAAACTGAGTCCCTGTGACATCATAAGAAGGAAGTCATCTACAGTGAGAATCAGTATCTTATTATATTTCCCTCCAATAGCCCCTTCAATGCCAAGCTCCATATGTCTTTCAACCCTCCTAGAGGACTTACTAAGCGTTGGGCTCTTCGCGTGTATTTTCCCGTGTAATCTTTATGAAGCCCTCGGAGATGGTTCTATTACTGCTCCTCTCATCTACAGGAGAGACAGCTGAAGCTAACTGGTTTGCTGTCTCCATTGAAGAGTGAACAGATGGTGAACTTGGAACTCCAACCAGAAAAGACTGGCCTTGGCTAGTCTTCTCCCCTAGCCTTTTCTATGATTTCAGCGTCCGGACTGTGATGAGGAAAACTGAGCACTCTGTTCACAGAAAGTCCTTCCTCACCTGGCAGTTGGTGACATTGGCTGTGATCAGGCAAGCCTGGTGAGGGAGGCCCACCAGACCTTATGAACACACCATACCCCACATTAAAGAGTAATAAACAAAGAAGGGCCTTGTCCCAGGTGACTCTCAGCGTATTTCCTGCCCAGTAGGTAAACACGGCGACAATACTGATTTTAGTAAAGTTCTAAGTGCTGCGGCATTGTCGCTGACACAGGCTTCTGTCACCATCGACTTAAGGCCTGCATTGGCTTCTCCCAGATCCAAATAAAGCCCACATTCTTATAGAGTTTTGTGGCCTTCATTCTGGACCCATCCCTCTTCATCCTTATTTCTAACCTTTGCCCTTGACAGGGTAAAAGGGACAACATGAATCCCAGTGAATCTTAGGATCTGAATCCCAGGCCCATGTGTCTCACCCATGCTTGCATCACTCCATTTAACTCCCCCACTCCCAAACACTACCCACCCTCTCCCTGATCTTCCACTCAACAGGGACAACATGTCCCTCAAAAGGCTTTTGAAATTGTTCCTTTTCATGCCTTGACCTCCCAGACTACTACTATTGTAGTAAAATATTGCAGTCCTCACTCCCAGCTGAGATTTTTCTTTGGGGGCCAGAAAGTATTTCATTTCATATTGTACTCTAATGCACAGCATAAAATTTAGATAGATGGGTAGATAGATGATAGAAAGATAGAGATGATAGATAGATAGATAGATAGATAGATAGATAGATAGATAGATAGATAATACATACATACATACGTGCCAACAAATGGCCGGTGTTAGTACCTATTTTGGTAATCTCTTCTTCCAGTGTAGGCATAGATATTATTGGAATTTGGGATGATGTAACTCATTGGAATTTTGAGTGAAGCTGTCCTTTTTTTTAAATATTTATTTATTATGTATACAATATTCTGTCTGTGTGTATGCCTGCTGGCCAGAAGAGGGTACCAGACCTCATTACAGATGGTTGTGAGCCACCATGTGGTTGCTGGGAATTGAACTCAGGACCTTTGGAAGAGCAGGCAATGCTCTTAACCTCTGAGCCATCTCTCCAGCCCGAAGCTGTCCTTCTGAGAAGAAAATTTTTTGCCCCCAGCTCAAGAACCGTGATAACTAAAAGCTGGCTCCAGTTCTGATAGAATTTACTTTCTTTTGAGTCGGGCACACTAAGGTGTTTTGTTGTGTTGTGTTGTTTTGAATACCCTCTCTCTAACACTATTGCCTTCTCAGTCACGCCTCATCTGGAGCCTCTCTTGGGTGTCAGTGAGCTTGACATGCGGCCATAGCCTTGTCATGAAAAGCCTGTGGAGCACAGGGACAGGGTGGGATCATAGGAGAACTCTACACAGGCACGTTGGGCAGATTGCCAGAGCAGGGAGGACGCACCCTGTCCCTCCTAACCAACCTTGTGAAAGCAGCAACAATCCTTTTCTAAGATTTTCCATCCTCCACTGTGAACATTAGACACACAAGCTATAGACATCAGGTTTGGGCTGGGAGTAAGTGGCCAGCCTGAAGCGCTGCTTATATGCTGGGATTTGATAGCCTAGAAGTTAGGACGAATATTCAACATTACTGATACACAGTCATGGTAAGAAAGTAAAAAGCCTTGACTCGTGGTTGGTCCCAGCATCCTTCTTTGCAAACGGAGGCTTTTATTTAACACCTGTTTTCCAACTGAGTCGAAGAAATTTCTGTAACGAGCGTATCATTCAGCTTCCCACTTTGAAGCACAACCTTTACTTATACAAGGCCTTGTGTCATCCTATCCATATCAGCACACAAAAGGGTTAACGGTCAAAGAAAAGATATAAAATTCCGTCTTTAGGTCATGTATACTCACGGGCACTGGTCACTTTGAATATAAACACACCCATCACTTAGAACAATTAGCTTCGGCAACCCACGTATAAGCAGAACATTATGTTGTAAAATGTGTGTTCACTTTCTTCCCCACTGTGCGTGCAAGATAATAGAGACGAGAAAAGTGGGTAGAAGATGGCTCTAAGTAATTTCGAGGCATTATTACCCAGCGAGGCTGCCGAGGTTTTTGTCTTTTTGACAAATTGAGGGAAGGCAGCAGCAGAACAAATCTTGTTTCCGGAGATCGCTTTCACTTAGCTGTTCTCTAGTGGAGACGCAGCACTCCCAGAAAGGGAGATCAAAGTTCTCCAACCACCGGAGATAAAAATGACAAATTTGGCTTCCAGCAATACATTCTTGACAGCTACTACAGTTTCAGAAAAAGAAAATGAGAAAATTAAATTTGACAGAAGTGAAGGGAAAGAGGAAGAGAAGGGATTTTTCCCAGTTAGCATCTCAGTGTCTTTGGAGAGATTTTAGGGCAATTCAGGAACAGCCCACTTCAGGGTCTGTTCCCTTATAACTGTGACTGTCATTTTAATAGCGCTGCCACCCTATGGGCAAGAGACAGTACCTACATGTTGGTCCCCAGATTTATTGAATGATGTCTTGCTCCAAACAATTTGAGAGCAAGCCCCGAACCACTGCTCGCCTAGAAATGAATTGCGCACCTTTCCACCAGACACGGTTCATATAAACTCAACAACGCGCTTCTGTGGGATTGCCACAGGCATCTGGCTTCGTACAGGAAGACTAGCGTGTTCCCTGTCGAGATAACCGAACTGTCCAATAGGCAGCAATTATTTGAACAATTGATATTATTTCAAAGAAAACTAAATTTAAAGTTGATTCTTTTTATCCTTTTCTTTTTCCCCCCCTTAGAAAAGAGCGAGAGAGAAAGATCCCAGGCTGACCTTGAACTCCCTGTACAACTGAGGATGGTCTTAAATGCTAAGATCATAGAGACGCACCATTCCTAGCTTGCCTGATGTGGGAGTGATTTCTTATTAATAAAGAAACTGCCTCGGCCCTCATAGGACAGAAAATTAGGTAGGCGGAGTAGACAGAGGAGAATTCTGGGAGAAAGAAGGTTAGAGGAAGAGTCACCATGATGCTCCCGCTCCAGACAGACACAGGTTAAGATCCTCCCTGGTAAGCCAGCTCGTGGGCTACACAGAATATTAGAAATGGGTTAGAACAATATGTAAGAGCTAGCCAATAAGAAACTGGAACTAGCCGGGCCAGGCAGTGTTTGAAAGAATAC